>NC_137084.1:37553215-37726664 GCF_951640355.1 Cnephaeus nilssonii | reverse complement strand
AAGCTAAGCAGACACTTTATATTCATTCTTAGCAAATATGTAAAAGCCCACAGGGTAGGCCCTGGCTCACCAAGGGAAGCCAGCTGCTTGGTCCAGAAGTTAGGCTCCCAGGTGAATCTGATACTCCAAGGGGAGCCAGGATCTGTGTTACAATTTGTCTCCAGCAATCGCTGCATCTGAAACACAATCTGATAACAGCACCAAAGTCATTTCTTTGGGCATCTTGCTCCAGAATGACAATTCCCTCTCCCTCATTCTTTGAACAGGTTGAAGGGCTCAAAGCCATGGTTCTTTAGACTCAGGTCTTCTGCCATATGCTCATTTCCTTGAACCTTAGTATCTCCATATTCTTACCCTGCCTACTCACCACCTCTACCCACCTGGAACTCCCTCCCATTCCCCACTGATCCCCTTCCTCTTATCGAGGCTTCTGAAATCCTTACATTCTTATTTCTTCCAAGCCTCAAATAATTTGTAGTTCCTCTCAGTTGAAAGTGATAATAAGAGGGTTAGGCCTTGGGTAGGTGTAAAGATTTTAAATAGTCACTGTGGTAGTGAAAGAAGAAATCGACAAGAAAGGAAGTGACAAGAAAAAGGACCGAGGTTCATGATCACTGACCCAACCCCAGATAACATGGTTTTGGAATGGCTGCATTTGCCCTAAGGTTAGGCATTGGTGGTGGGGAGGAATTAGGGCACAAGTGACATTGTTACTAAAAATGATGAAAAGCTGAGATGGTCTTATGGATTGATGGGGCATGCTTACGGAGCTCAAGAGTAAGAACTAGTTATGATCAGGTAATAGGTTATTGGAGTTTACAGTCTCATAGGTAAAATGGTTCTTATTATCACTTTCAACTTCACAGAGGACAAAAGAGACCATAACAGGCTAACTCCCCCAAACTTGTATCCCTCCTACCTCCAAACTTAACTACATGAAAGCTGATGCCTGCCTGTCCGCTATCTCACAGGAAGGGAACGCCTCTTATGTTTAAGGTGAACCAATTCACTCTAGACCCCACTTCGTTCTGCCTTCTCAGTATGCTCACAACTATTTTCAACTTCTCCCAAATAAATGCATGCAAACATTTTCCCTATTAAAAAAAAAAGTCAAGTCACCTTGTCAAGCTAGCTTCTGGATTCCCTTCTTTTCACTTCTGTCTCTCCTTCACCTTCCATTCTCAGACCCCTTGTTCTAGCTTTTAATTCTAGACTTTGCTAGAATTTCTTTCAAAAGATCACCAGGGACTTCCTGATTCCCAGATCTCAAGGTGTCTCTTCACTACTCATCCTGTTTCACCTCAGTAGCAATTATAACATTGACTACCTGAAGTCTGAAATTCAGTTAATTTCTGTGTACCACGCTCTCCTATTTCTCCTCAGACCTTTGCTTTTCATTTTCTTTCAGTCGTCCTTTTCCTCTCTGCTGAAATTCATGGCATTTCCCTGGGTTCCAGATTTATTCTTTTCTTCTTTCATCACACACTCTTCCAATGCGATATTAGAGATATCCCACATCTCTATCTCAAACCCTTACTTTCCTTCTGACTTCCGGACCCATCTATCAATACAGATTTTGGATATCTCCATTTAGATACCCTACAGGCATCTCAGATTCAAGATCCTCTGCTATATGCTCATTTCCTTGAACCTTAGTATCTTCATATCCTTCTTCTGCCTCTTCATCCAAATATAAACCCCACCAACTTCTCTCAAAATCCTTGCTCCTGGGCATCACCTCCTCCCAAGCTCAACACTTAGACATCATCCTCCACTTCCTTCCTCTTAGCCCCCATTTAAACCCAAATAATTTTGTAGGGGATGACCAGCACATCAATAGTGTTCAGGATAATTTCTAAATCTGTGACCTAAGGCAAATAACTACAGAATTTCCCAGCTGAGTTGCCTAGAGGAATGTTGCCTGCAGGATGATTTCAGCACCTGGGTTCTTTGCACTGTGGGGTTTGGTAAAAATAATGGCATCCACTTACTAACTCAAAAGCAGTGATTGAGGAGTTAGAGTTCTTCTTACCAGCTCTTTGCTGAAAAGGAAAGGGATACTGGTTTTGCTGCAAACAGCCCAATTGATGAAATTCTGCACATGCTCGAACTGACGGTTGAGCACCATGATGCTCTGTAACTGCTGCTCCAGCTTCCGTTTTCTCTCATTAGTAATGCCCTGGGTACAGAGAGAGAAGGCAGAGTTCCTGATCCTATTCTTGGACTGCAGTCTACCTGGTTGGAAATCTGGTGGCCTGTGTGTGTCAGTGTAAACATTGGTAGAATCAGATGAGACTGCACCCGAGAGGAGGAAGGCAGGACAGAGCACTACCATGGGCTGCTGAGGGGTGGAGGAAGGGAGGGAGAAAAGAGTGGGCGGATTTTATAGTGCAAATATGGAACAGGTGATAAATGAATGAATGTCTTCATCTCTTGGGAATAACTTGATGAAGAAGGAGGGTTGTTTTATGACTTTCTTCCAAGGCAATAATGCTGCACAACCCAGGAAGGCAGTTGCCTCAGAGCCATAGTTCTGATGGGAGTTTGAACTAACTTTTCAGCCTTTAATGAGCCACCCTTCCCAAATTAGACTGAACATTTTAAGTTACAGGGAGCAAGAAAGAGCACATAAATTCCAGCCCAAAAATCTCTATGCCATGGACCCAGTTTGATATGTGTCTGGTTTCTGACCTAGGGAGAGCACAGAACCCACCCACTGGCCCATCTGTCCACATATACCTCCAACTCTTCTATGAGCACGTTGGCCTGTTTGTTCAGCTCATTCATTAGAACCATCTTGGCCATTTTGATCTGGTTTTCCACCTTCCTGTGCTGATGCTTCACCTCAAAAATCCTGTAAACAGGATGGGACATAGCACGGTGAGCCCTATGAGGGCTTAGAGACAGCAAACATAAGAGCCAACAACCTGGAGGCTGCCCATTGAGATCAAGGCCCATCAGGCACCAAATATAAAGAAACAAGAACCTTCCTCACCAACCCACTCTTTGGACAACCCAGACCAACTGAGCTAAGTGGGCCAGTGGCCCAAAGTTCAACCTGGTTTTCTTGAGGTAAACCTCAGGTCAACCCAGCAGTTCAACAATTCACACAGACTAGAGGCAGGATAGAGTAAGTATGAGTATGACTTCATGTAATCTATTGTCTAAAAAGGAGAATGCTCCACTAAACAGTGCCATGCAGTAAAAAGAGTATGGACAGAAACAGAAAGTGGTTGCCAAGAATTGGGGATGTTGGGGGAATGGAGAATGACTGCAAATGAGTATGGGGTTTCTTTTTGGGGGTGATTAAATGTTCTAAAAGTAGATAATAACAATGGTTGCACAACTCTATGAATATACTATAAACCATTGAATTGTGCATTTTAAAAGGGAAATATTATGGTATGCAGATTAAATCTCAGTAAAGCTGTTAAAAAAGAAAAGAAGAAAAAAAAAAGAACATGGGCTTTGAAGTCACACAGACCTAGCTTCCAAACTCAGCTTGATCACTGACTATGAATTCAAACAAATCACCTAACTTCTCCGAACTTCAGTCTCCTCATCAGTAAAATGGCGTTAACCCAAAGGAATGTAAAAATTGAACAAAATAATGTATGTATGATGCCCAATCCAATGCATGCCACATGATAACTCTTAGTACCTAGTAATTCCTCTTCCTCGTAAAATACTAATGATTTCATGTCATGTGTAGATTTCTGCAGAAAACATTTGGGAATTTGGTGATAAAGGGCAGATTATCACCCAAGGATGTACCCTAGGATAAACAGGACTCTCTTTCCAGTTATCTACTCTGTGCCCTTGTTCTCAAGCACCAACCTCTGGCTATTTCATGGCTACTTTCAAAAGGCATGTGCTTTGGCCCAGACTCACTCTGATCATCCTAATCTAGTTTGGTCCCATTCACTAATTGATGACCTGAAGCCCTTTCACTGGCCCTGAGACCTCTAAGGCCAGGACATATGCCTCTGGGACATATGCCACATCTGCCTAAAGGCATGTCCAGGGTGTGAGGGAACAGAGCATTTGCCGAGTTGACAAAGGGCTAGCTTGCGCTACCTGTCCTCAATTTGCTTTGCAGATGTCTGCAGGCTGGATTTCTTATGAGCCACCTGTGTAGTCACACTTTCCAGAAGCATCCTCTGATTTTGCAGAACTTCTTCAAGATGTCTGCACCTACAGGAGGAGGCAGAGAAAAAGGTGAGGAAAGCTGAGTTTTATTCTGAGCATGTCTGCCAAGCAAGAATCCCCACAGTGCGTGTCTCAGCCAGGCCGACAGAGGCTGGGATCACATCTAGGAAAAGTCAAAGATACTGCAGGCTCTTGGCTTTTTAGCTCTTCTGCGAAGAATCCCCAAAGAGGAGCAGAGAAAACTTCATCCCAGGGGCTGAAGGTTGGCTTAGGCAGGCAAAGAATTTTGATGCACCAGGAGCCCAACACTCTACAAGTAAGAAGTCCAGAGCCCTCCCAATCCCCCTTTGAGCATCCAGCCAACCTTACCTGTGTTCTTTGTGTTCCACCATGAGGCATCTATGGCAAGTGAGCACATCACACGTCTCGCAGAATAGCTTGAGCACTTCCTGTGTGTGTAGAGGACAGTACAAGGCGAAGTCCCCAGAACCACCATTCACTCCTGCCAGACAAGTTGGAGAAAGTGGGCTTCTCTTGCTCAGGAAGACCTCTCAGTTAAGCCCCACCGAGCAGGCCTTGGCCCTCAATGGGACCCTCCATGGACACAGGGGAGACACAGAGCTTCAAGGACAGGTGGTGCAAACAGAAGAGGCCTCTTGTTGGGCCAATGAGGTTCCAGGAGCACGAGGAATGCTGGCTTAGCCCAGCTGGATTTGCCCAGCTGGCCAAAAACAACCCCCTATCAAGCCCCGGGCATCCCACTACCTGCCAAAGGCGAAGGAAAGTGTTTGTTACTATTGCAGCACAGGGATCACCTGCAGGATAATGACTTCTCTAAAATTCAACTTAAAACCCTTCATTAAACCAGGATTCAGTGTGATGGGGCTGAAACCAGCTACCCAGCCTCACCAGGCTCAAGGCCAGATCACATGGATCATTAAATCTGATTCCTGTGGCCCTAGTCGATTTGGCTCAGTGGAGTGTCGGCCTGTGGACTGAAGGGTCCCAGATTCAATTCCAGTCAAGGGCACATGTCCGGGTTGCGGGCTCAATCCCCAGTTGGGGGTGTGCAGGAGGCAGCTGATCAGTGATTCTCTCTCATCATTGATGTTTCTACCTCTCTCTTCCTCTCTGAAATCAGTTTTAAAAAAAATATTTTTTAAAAAATCTGATTCCTATGGATATGACAACAGTAAAATTCCTCCCATGGTATAAGGGCCTTGGGAAAAGACTTTCAAAAAGATTGTCATTGAAAACAAAGGGTATTAGACAAATGGACAAGCCCTGATACAAGCTGTTTAATTAAGTAACTAGAAGTGAGACATGACTGCTATAAATAGAGGTGAAAGTAAGGAACTCATGATAATTCAAAACTTCCATGTTAATTCAAAACTATTCCTCCCTGCTCAGGAAGACATCTCACTCACACTCACCCACTCCCACCCCCACCAGGGTGAGCCTAGAGTGACTTACACTGTGACTGTGATTCTGGAGGAGACCACCCCTACCGCCACCACCACCGCCACCAGCAGCGGGGAAACAAAGTCAGAGAGCTATTCTCCCAGGATTTTAAGGTTCAGCACTGCTTAAGGGCATGTGAGCGGGTGGGGAGAGCCAGCAGTGATACCTGGAGATCCCTTCTGGCCCGGGGGGAAGAGCGGACCCCCAGGGGCAGGGCCATGCTGGTGCTCTTCGGTGCAGGAGCTGCAGAGCCAGCGGTTGCAGTAGGTACAGAGAATGTGTGCCGCCCTCTTCTCCTTGCACTCGGAGCAGTTCTGGAAGCAGAAAGTTCTGGAGTCATTTGGGCCTGCCTCTCTGAGCAGTAAAGGCTCTAGAGCCTGGGGTCCTGCAGAGCTGTTCCTCCACTAGTTTGGAGTGCAGGCAATCTGGAGAGCTGCCTGGGAGCGACATGTGGGGGCTTGTGAAGAAAAGCAACCTTTGTGACTAAAAGAAGAGTGGCCTCAGGGACTATTAGCACACGTACCGTGCTGAAGATGAGGGTACCCAAATGAATAAGGCTCACAGAGCCTGACGGGTGGCAGACATTCAGAGTAACGCTGTGATAAAGGATGCACCTAGTGCTAAGGAAGCAAGGGGGAGTTTCCAGGGGCTCCATCTAGGCGAAGCCAGGAAAGTTCTACAGAGGGGACATTTGAGTTGAATATGGAATGACAAGTAGAAGTTTATCAGGCAAACAAGAGAGGAAAACGAGAAAGCACAAGCATAAGTCAATGTGCCTGCAGAGAGGAGGAAGCTGCAGATGTGGGGTACAGAGAAAGAAGATTGTATACAGCCAGGAAAGACCAAGCACAGGTCAACTCTCAGAGTTAGGTTTCCACAGCTGAGGCTTGCTGGGCCCAAGAGTACCCAGTCCTGTCCTAATCCAAACGTTCATTCATTTGGTCAGCAAATACCTTGCAGGGCTGATGTAAAGCATGTGGAGAAGACATCTGGAAAAAATTAGCATGTCTATTCCTGAATAATATAGGCCACTGAACTGATATAGGTTCTAACAGCTTTCTCCTCACATTGGCATCTGAAAAACCCATAGCAGGGGGAAGAAGAGGAGAAATACTACAAGTTTTACTAATTAAACTATGAACTAATTAAGGGTAGAGAACATGGGTCTCTGTCTGCCTAGCACCCAGCACAGGGCCTACCACATGCAAGATATTCAATAAAAATTAGATACAGGAGCAAGTAAGTAAATTGACAAATGAATAAAATGTAGTGTTAAGGATAACCTAATGGAGAAAGGAACAAAAGGAGAAGCAGTCAGTAAGTAATGTGAACTTTCAAAAACTCAGGTTAAAGGTATCAGTTGTTAAATACAAGAAAGACTGATGAACCCATTTAACGCAGTCTGCTGCATGAGTTTCAACTCAGGGGTAGAAAAGAGAAAATAAAAGCTCAATACGAATATTTTTCAGTAAGAACTGTGAGAATGAGGAAAAAACTCCCATTTTGCTTTCCCCAACTCAAACATTTTCATTTTTTTCTAGATAGATGCATAGAAGGATGGACAGACGGACGGACGGACGGACGGATGGATGGATGATTAGGCAAACTGATAGCAGGGTAAGAAGGTGGATGGAGTGATGAATAAATAGACAGACTTATGGACAGGGGTCCCACAGGTTTCTGATAAGGATCAGTAAGGGTCCTGACTTACCCTGGCCATCTTGAATTGCTCAGGAGAGAAGCACTGCAGAAAAAAATGTTCAGTTACATCCCTGGTAGGGTACACTCGCTTACACCCAGGACAGGAGATGAGCTCTGGGAGGGGGGAAAAAGATAGCAGAGTCAGGGCAACATGGCAGATTATACATAAGGCCTTGACATGAGGCTTTCTAATATACAACAACCAAGGTATGTGCCAATACCACTTCTGCCAAAATTAACTACGTCTGACACCATAGCCTGCACTTTCCACCTAGGTACTCTGAACATTACCATCCCCTTAGGTGCCTGCCCTACACACCTCTTTTACAGCCTTACCTTGGTCCTACCGCCTTCCCCCTCCCACAAGCCATTCTACTACAGGCCCAACCCTACTCTGGTTGAAAATAACCTTCTGCTGCTCCCACTCCTCTTTCCAAAGCTCTGGGAGCCCAGCAAATCTCCAGGGAACCAGTTTAGACTAGGGCACAATTCCAGCCATTAAGAACTACTTTAGGCCCTAACCGGTTTGGCTCAGTGGATAGAGCGTCGACCTGCGGACTGAAAGGTCCCAGGTTCGATTCCGGTCGGGGGCATGTACCTTGGTTGCAGGCACATCCCCAGTGGGGAGTGTGCAGGAGGCAGCTGATCAATGTTTCTCTCTCATCGATGTTTCTAACTCTCTATCCCTCTCCCTCTCCCTTCCTCGCTGTAAAAAATCAATAAAATATATTTTTTTAAAAAAATAATTACTTTAAAGATCTCAAAGCAGGGGCTTCTGAAAGGACCTAATCAGAGAAAGGCACGGCCTTCCTGCCTGCTCATCAAGGAGGTACTTTTCTCTTGTGACAGCCAAGACCAAGCGGTCTGCCTTTGGGGCTTAGAGTGCTTCTGTAGGGCCTTCTCCAGCTAGTGATGTTGGGTGCAGCACATATATGTGTGTTTCACCTGTGAACATGCACATCTTGTCCTAACCCCCTCCTCCCAGAGAAATACAATCATCTCCAACACATTCCTCAGCATAATGGGCTCCTGAACTATATAAGTGGTACCAGACTGTCCTTCCACCCCCCGAAACTATGGTGCTCTTCAGGCCCACCCCCCGAGCAATCAGCTCACCAGGTGCCAGGAAATGAGCTTCCTGAGCAGGACCGGGTGGGTTCCTGTGTCCAAGGATGAGAATGGCATGGGAAGGGACTGCCTGTGGCAGTGAGTGCTGCTATACCACCACAGTCTAGATTTGCAGTAAGACAAATGTAAGCCCAAACACCAGGTTTACCACCCAATGACCTTGGTTGGCAACTCATTTAAACTCACTTAACTCCTTTGTGCCCCAGTTTCTCTGTATGTAAAATAGAAAGGGAAAACAATTGCTTTGGGAATTAAATTAGGTAATACTTGAGAAAGCACATGATCATCCATGAATGTTGACTTTGAATTCGAAAGATTTCTCATATCCCATTCATGGCAATGACCTCAATTAGCAACTCTCCCAGATGATGAAAATCAAATAGTCTGAGAGGTAGATTAAAAAAATGTCAACAAATTCTTCCCCTCTGTGTGCCCATGCCCTTCAAATAAGCTACTTCAAAACTTCATGGTTAAAACAACTAAACCATTAAAAGGTTGAGTCTGTTCTCCAGCCTTTGAAGCTAGGCTGACCTAGCTTGCTTTGACCAAAAGAACGCAGCAAAAGTGACAATGAACAAGTTCCATGCCTAAACCTCAGGTGCCTTTGTATGGTTCTGCTCTTGCTCTCAGGAACTCTAAGACTCCCACACGAACCTCAGGTTAGAATGCTAGAAGATCAGAGGCCGTGCGGAGAGAGGTCTCGGTTGTTTCAGGTGTCCCACCTGAGCCATCATAAGCCAGTTAGCGCCAATTGACCCACCAGCTGAACCCAGACACAGGAATGAGCACAGTTGAGATAAGCCAAGCCCAGCTCAACCCAGCCAAGAATTCCTGCCCAAATGCCAACCTGTATAATCATAAATTAAAATTTAGTTATTTAAACCATGAAGTATTCCACAAAATCAGGAAAAATAATAGTTTAATACTCTTCCTCCACCCATCCTAGCCCCCCTCCCTCAAATTTTTAAAACCTCCCCCAGCCTTCACAGAGCCATGAACAGAACCGAGTCTGGAATCTCCTAGTCTCTTACCCATCAAGAACAGTGGCCAGAGATGGAGAAGGATGCTCCCCACAGGTGGTCTCATCCAGGGGAATCAGGTGACCGTTCCTCCCTTCTAATCTCTGGGGAGACCCTACTCATCTATCCCTAGGTCAGAAATGCTGCTCTAATCGTTGAAAATTTCCACAAGGCTTCCAACTCCATGGTACCAGAGGCCCACACATTAGTCATACTAACACAGCCTCATTAGCATCATAAAAAAGAGAAATAACTGAATAGATCAGAGAAGCCCTTATTACATATCCTCTGCCTCCCTTGGCCTTAAAGGCCCAAATCCTCAACTTGGTTCTCAGGCCCTTTCCAAGTTGGCCTCTCTCTCGTCAAATCTCTAGCTTCATCTGCCACACCCCCTATGTCCTTGCTATGCCCCAATATCTCTGCTATCTCCTGAATACACCAAAACTTTGCATAACTGTTTATAAAAGTGCTGTTCCCTCTCCCTGAAATACTCTTTCTTGCTCCTCTTCTTTTCAGATAAACTCCTATTCATCCTTTCAAACCTGTTCCAAATGTTCTACCTTTGAGAAACGGTTGATTTCCCTTGGGATGAGTTAATTATTCCCTCTTCTGAGTCCCCACAGCACCCTGAACATTCTTCTAGTATAACAAATATCACATAGCATTCTATCTGTTCACATGTCTGCATTAAAAAATAATCCACAATTGGTACTAAAAAAGATTGTATGATTTTTAGCAAATTGGGAAAATTAAGTTTCTATTGGGTTTGAGGATTCCACGTGTATTCCTTGCACTCACAGCCACTGAAAGTAGTAAGAAGCCATCTGCAAGTTTTCAGGGTGACAGAAAAAAAAGCCAGTCCGGAGGACAAAGGCACCAGGTCTGATCCAGAGCAGGGCTGTGGTGCTTGGGAAAGGTGAATTGGGAGATGTGGGTTCCAGGCCCAGGGCTGGCACTATCTGTGTAACCTTACATAAGTGACCCCCTTTCTCTGAACTGTACTTTCTACATCCTTAAAACGAGGGAAATGGGAATATCAGGGAAGTATGGGTTATCCAACCCTCTTCCTCTGCCTACTGCAGCCAGGCTTCAGAAATCTTCCCCTGGGCAAGATGGGAAGGCACAGAGAGCCAAACAGCGACCTGGCTATCAAGTCAGCAAGGCAGGAGACAAGCTGTGGGCTCGGCCCACCTAAAGAGGGGCTGCTGCCGCAGACTGCACGGATGGGAGACTGTGGGCCCAGAGTGAACTCAGAGACATATGTTATCTGTCACAACACTTTGTCCAGAAATTCTGACCTTCCCTCAGAAGGTGCTAACCCCATCAGGCTGTGTCAACCTTGAGCTTTTTTTTTTTTTTTTTTTTAAGAGAATTCCCCATTTCACAATGAGGATACAAAAACAAAATTTGTTAAGACAATTGGAATACATGAACTCTTAATTATCTAAAATTATCAAACATCTATAATATTTAACATTAATCTGGATATTAATACATATGTAAGTCACATGTTACATAAAACATTATTTAAATATATTTTATTGATTTTTTTACAGAGAGGAAGAGAGAGGGATAGAGAGCTAGAAACATCGATGATAGAGAATCATCAATCAGCTGCTTCCTGCACAGCCCCCACCAGGGATGTGCCCGCAACCAAGGTACATGCCCCTGACCAGAATCGAACCCGGGACCCTCCAGTCCGCAGGCCGACGCTCCATCCACTGAGCCAAACCGGTTTCGGCTACATAAAACATTATTTAGATATATTGCTTTTTTTTCTACTTGAATTATTCAAGCAACAGCCTTGAGCTTCTATGTCATACATGGGAACATCAATTCTGAGAAGTGGTCCAAAGGTCACACAACCATCCCGGGGGGAGGTGGGGCGTCTGCTTCTAGAGGGAAGAAGGCATTGGCCCCAGAGGTCCTCCTGGGGACCTAGCAGCCTGTAGAATGGCTCTGAAACCCAAGGATGTTCAGTGGAACTGTTGTAAGAGTGAGCACTTCTGGTCTCTAGGATGTTATTCTTTACCACTACACCCCGCACCAGGCACTTTACATGTGTTCTCTCATTTAATCATCAAACCACATCTAAGAGGTAGCCATTGTCTCCATTTCATAGTTGGAGAGACTGAGGCTCGAAGAAATTGTCACCTATCAAAGATCATACAAAGCAAGGGCAGAATTACCATTGAAACCCAAGTTTGTCTACCTCTAAAAGGTAGCCCTAGCTGGTATGGCTCAGTGGATAGAGCATCAGCCTGAGGACCCTGGTCTCGGGTTCGATTCTAGTCAAAGGCACAAGCCTGGGTTGCGGGCTTGACCCCCAGAAGGGGGCGTGCAGGAGGCAGCCAATCAATGATTCTCTCTCATCATTGATGTTTCTCTCTCCCTCTCCCTTCCTCTCTGAAATCAATAAAAATATTTTTAAAAGGTAATTTTATTTTAATCAAGTAAATACTTCATAAGTAAAATATTCCATAATAACGATCCAACTGTAATGATGACATGGAAACAGCTCGGGACCTGGGAATCCAGGAGAAACTGAAATCCAGCCCCAGCTATGCTTAAAGTTTTAAATGTGATATTTGAAAAAAGGCAAGTGAAGCAGAGTTTTTCTGCCTGGAGAAAATAAATGTGGGGACGTTTCATTCTACAGACCAGTGGTTCTCTCACTTTGTTACATGTCTGAATCATATGAGGCACTTTAAATATCCTGATGTCCAGTCCACATCCCATAGCAATTAAATCAGAGTTTCAAGTGACAGGATCCAGGCATCAGCATTTTTTAAAATTCCCCGGGTGATTGCAATATACAACCAAGTTTGAGCCTGATAGTTCTGTCCCCTGCACCTGGCCGCTGAGAAAAGCAGGCTCACCCATTTTCAAAGAGGCTCCAAAATGTTAGAGATTCTGAATGCAGCTGGGATGTAGTTGCCTTCTGACAGAGAAAAGCAAAGGCCAGATGCGCAGCACACAGAAGGATACCCTGATACCTAGGTACCCTGAGGGTTGGCAGAGAGTTGGCAGACATTTTGCCTCCACTAAAGAACCGATGAGCAGGCTTAGGGTACAGCCTGGGGTTTGGCACTATAAGACTGCTACAGGGTCCCAGAGAGTGTGCTGAGCCCAGGACGTAGTGAGGCAGCAAGGGAAGGTAGTCCACACTTCAGACATGAACAGCAGAGCCAAGGCAACCTGGGCACCAGGGGGTTGGGGTGGAGAGAAATGCCAAAGAGGTATCAGAAAGCTAGCATTGGGTCAGCTCAGCCCACCAAGTAGGGACACATACACCCCAGGTACATAAGCCTGAGCTCAGTGCTAAGCAGCCAACCCTGTGAGGGTTAAGAAGCCCTTCATTCTACAGCTCTTGTCCAGGGCTCCATGAAACTTTGCAGCCGGGGCGCAAGCTCTGACTCCAACAGAGTGGCATCCTCTGAAGCAGCCTGGTGGTCCTTTGCCAGGTCTCACACGCAAACCCAAAGCTGGACAGACCTAGTTTTCACTGCTCATCTAGCCAATTCCCTTATCATAGAGAAGGTGACATGCAGGCCCAGAGAGAGGGAGGAACTTAGCTAAACACCACAGAGCCCTTGTAAAACACAGGTGGTATCTTGAACCACTGAGCAGTCCCTGGTTACCTCCACAGCTACAAATAAGACATTCTACCTCCCTATGCCTCTCTCAGTCACTGTACAAGGAGAAAAATCAGTCTGTTGTATCCTCTGGTGGGCTGGCCATCCTCACTAACCATTCCTGTCCTCCCACGCAAGAGCAGCTCCAGAGTACTGGGGCAACAGCTAAGACCCCCACCACACAAGTCCCTGAAGCCTTCCTCTAGCCCAAAGCTCAGAGCAGCACCACCTTTGAGAAATACATTGCACCCACTCCCCAGATGCCCAGTCCCTGCTAGAAAGACAGCTTTTGATCCTAAGTGATTGCTGCCCCTGCCCCTGGCTGCCAGCAGGCTTACCTATGGCCCTTGCTGCCCTGTGATTAGATCAACACCTGGGAGAGAAGTCAGAAGAGCGACAGGTGAGCCCACCACAGGTCCCAGAGGATGGTGCTTACCAAGAGCCCAGGAACACCCACCCTGCATGCTGCAGCCAGCTGGGCTGCAAGGCCTAAGCCTCGGGGAGCTGGGCATTGGGTGGGGTAGGGGGGGCAGCCTGGATCCTCTCCTCCTTTCTCTGAGGGATCCTCAGCCAGGGTTGCATTTCTCCAGCTCACCTGAGATGCTGCTGCAAGAAAGGGCTTGGATGACTCCTCCTGTTCCTGTTTATCTCGAAGGCACTGCAGCAGTTTTCCCAAACTGAACAGCAAGAGGGAGACCTCAAAGAGGCGACTCTCTTCCTAGCTGCAGCTCCTTCCTAATCCTCTGGGTGCCTTGGAATAGAAGCTCAGAAGGAAGAAAGGAGATTTTCAACTTTCAGGAACTAGCTCTGTCGCTCTCTGCTCAGCTCAGGAGGCCATCACTCTCAGCCTTTTAGGACTCGATCCAAAAATCCTTCAGCCCTCCATGTTCCCCAAAATGACAGTGCTCATGTATGGCTGGAACCTGCCCGGATCCGGCAGCTCATTTAAATAGAGCTCATCACAACAACAGTGTTGGTGGAGAAGTGAGTAGCTGCAGGGCCCTGGGGACCCCCTGTTTATACGTAGGAAGAATGATGCAATCTGGGTATCAAAATAGCAATCCAGAATGGAATAACAGGCTCATGCAGCAGCGGTGCCTGCACAGCCAGAGCTCAAGTTGACACACTCTGTCAGCCCCACACTGCTGCAGCACGCAGATGCCAGGCACACACTCTCACCGCATCATTTTTAAAACCAGCAGGAGCCCGAGATATCCCTCTATGCCCCCAGCACTGAAGGAGGGTGTGTGGGGGGTCCTTCGACAGACATTAAAATCTGTCTCCTACACACTCACCTGCTCCTGCCACTTCACCTGAAGTCCTTATCCTGTGACGTCACAGTCAGTTGCCATAGTGACCAATTGTCCGTCACAAGTGGAGGATTAGGACTTCAGATGGAGCAGACACAAATTTAATGATGCACAAAGGTCCTGGGGTGTTGCGGGGGCGGGGGAGGAGGGTGGGAGTCCCTAGGCAGCTAACTCCACCCCGGAGGGAGATACAGTCATACAGGAGCAGGGAGAAAAAAAGCGAAAAGGAAAAACAGGATTGAACTGAAGCAAAAAATATTAGAATGGGGCAAGACTTACACGTACAAGATAATTGCAAAAGTAGAGAGTACAGGAAAATTTCAAAAGCACAGAGGGGGAGTGGCACAGAATGAGTATGGAAATTAGCAGGACAGTAAGCGCCTGAAAGGATCCGAATGCTAAGCGAAGGAGCTTGGCCTTTGTCCTGAAAGGTTCTGGAGAGAGAAAGAGTTTGGCTTGATGATTATTTTGATGGACTGGAGACAGGGGTGGTCAAGGGAGAAGGCCTGGGTAGTTGAGCATTAATGGGACCCTGAACAAGGTAGAAATGGAAAGAAAGGGACAGAAGAGTCATCTCAAAGAGAACTGATATAATAGAACCAAAATGGAATATTAGGGGGAGTGGTGGTGTGTGAAGAAAAAGAAGTCAAATGGATGGGCTGTCAAGAGCAGAGACAGGTAACAGGAGGACGAAGAGGGCAGTTGCCAAATCCCATTTTACCTGTGCTCTCCTTTCTCTGGCACCCATAGCCTCTTAAGATCGGGCCTCATCCTGCCTTGCTGGATCAGCGATTCACAAATCCGGAGGGACCAATTGAAATTCCAAAATCAACCAAATCCAAATCTCTTAGGTATAGGTGTGGAATCTATATTTTCACCAAGTTTCACAAATAATTCTTAAGCATCCAGACCAGCTCTGGTTCAAGTACCTACGTAATATGGAACCCAATGGCCTGGACAACTGGAGTAGCCTCCTAGCAAGTCTTTGTGCATCGTCTTGTCTCCTCCAATCACTCTTCTGAGGCAGAATGACTTTTTTAAAATATAGATAGGATTATATTCCACTGACCAAAAACCTTCAATGGTTCCCCACTGTCTACAGAAAAGCTTAAATTGGTTGAGGCCCATCACAATGTGGCCCTAAACTTCCTTTGGAGTCCCCACTTCTCTCCTTCAAGCAATCCTATATTCTAGCCAAAATTAACTCCTTCCTGTTCCTCCTGATCTCTCTTCTACTTTCCCCTTCTGAACACTTCCCCTACCTGTAATTCACAGCCATATATTTTTGGGCTCTGCCTGGATCCTACACAGCTATTTCCTTCTTGATGTCACCCACAGGTTCAAATCCCACCCAATTTCCCCAGGCAGAACTTAAAATAGGGGTCAGAGAACTACAGCTCACCTGTTTTTGTAAATAAAGTTTTATTGGGACACAGTTATGCCCATTCCTTTCCATATTGTTTATGGTGGTTTTTGTGCTGCCATGGCAAAGCTGAGTAGTTGTGACATGGTCTATATGTCCTGCAAAGCCAAAAATATTTACTGTCTAGCCCCTTAACAAAAAAGTTCGCTGACCCCTGGCCTAAAGCAACAACCACTTAAATTGTTCTAGCCTCACACTTTGGGGTTCAGTTCTGGTAATGGGGATCCTGCTTATTCTCAAGTCAACCCACATCCCTATGTGCTCTAGTTCTGATAACGGAGTCACATTTGAGCTGGACCTTCAGTTTGGGGTAGGGTGTTACTAATAAGGAAAGGGCATTTCAGGAAGCAGGAACATCATAAACAGAGGATTCAGATGTCAAAATGTGAGGACTCTTGGGGAAAGATTGGTAAAGCTAGGTCATAAAGAGGGATGACAGGAGATGAGGGTCTAAAATAAGTTTGGGGTCAGACTGGAAGAGTCTGGATGCTAAGTTTCTGTTCTCAACTGCAAGCAAATGTAGGCTCAGGATAAAAGAGAGTTGGAAGAATCACCCACAGAGGCAACAGGTAATGAAAGATCAGGCTGATGGATCCAGGACTGTGCTGCAGGGCCAGGCAGCAGATCCGAGCCAAGAGTCAGAATCTGGGCATGAAGACCAGATCACTGGCTGAGATTGAACATGAAGGGTCCACAACTTTCAGAGCCCATGCTCCTAGGAACCACCCAACTGTGAAACAAGCTTTCTGTGCCAGATAAAGAACCCATGGTGGAATGCAGAAAGTACAAGTAGGACAAGTAGGATGAATCTGAGCTCATCTCATCTGACAGAGTGGCACCTCTATCTCTTTTCACTTCCAATCTCAAGAGTCAATCCAGGGACTGATGCACTGACAATACTCCATACAAAGCCACTGTCCCCATTTCCACCTGGGCCTGGACAGAGAGACAGTGGGGGAACCAAGCGCAGCAGAGTTCTTACTGTAGGTCTGCAGTTCCTACTGGCTCTCAAGCCCAGGCAAAGCCCTGGACTGGCAGGCAAGACAGCTGTTTGTTGTTGTTGTTGTTTTCTGGTTCTATAAGTGATTAATTATGTGATATTAAGCAGGATTCTAGCCCTTTCTGGACTCCTGATGCCCCATTTATGCAGTGAGGGGTTAGAGATAAGCTCCAAGGGATTTTCCTAATTTCCATCCTCCACAGCATCAACTATGACTGATCCCCCTTGAATGAGAGAGTTCCAGCAAACAAGGGACTCCTCCAAATCCTGTCCTTCAATCGCAGCTACCATGAACTCCTTCCACCAGCAAATCTGTTCTAGCTATAACCTTCCCCCAAAAAACAGCCTGCTTCCTTCCTATTACCAGAGGAATTGCTCTCCCAGTAACAGGTATTTTCTGAGGTGCACAGTGCCAGTCCCAGTGCCCTAGAGAGCCAATTACGTGAGGAAACTGTTCTTGAACTAAAAAGCCAGCCTGCTGATAGGGTTCCAGAGCTCCAGCTTCTGGGCCAGCTGCACACCCAGCTCAGCCCAGCTCAGCAACCTGACCTCCACCGGGGAGGCCTGGGTCACTACCCACACCAGGCCCCACAACGGTTGGACACTATTCAGCACCTGGAACAAGCAAATAGCAGTCAGCCTGCCAAGCTCCTGTAACTGAGACCTCAGCCCCAACCCCCACCTCCTCCCTCTCTCCAGGCCATTGGAGCCCCTCCAGCTGAGCTGCTCATTAAGAAAAGCCTCATTTCCCACTCTGACTCTGAGGTTGTAGCATCTTGCATCAGTTCCTTCTCTTTGGATCTTCCCAAAGCCCCAGTGCCTGCCCACTGAGGGAGAGATTGCTCCGCCTTTCAGCATTTGCAATTTACAACAGACATGCTGTCACCTGTCACTAGCTTCAGGAAGCACGAAGCTATGGTGGTTATTTGGTGTGTGTGTGTGTGTGTGTGTGTGTGTGTGTGTGTGTGTTGTTGATTTCAGAGAAGAAGGGAGAGAAAGAGAGAGAGAAACATCAATGATGAGAAAGCATCATTGATAGGCTGCCTTCTGCATGCCCCACACTGGGGATCGAGCCCGCAACCCGGGCATGTGCCCTGACCGGGAATTGAATCGTGACCTCCTGATTCAGCCTTTCTGCACAGAGCCTGTAGCTCGAATCATCCCACTGCATGGCTAAGCACACTACTGCCTTTGTTCTGGTCCCCATCACTAGCTTTGGAATACCTGGCCCAGCTGGTCTCCTCAGAGCCCTGAGACCTGATGCAGAGCCATTTCCTAGTGTGATGGAGGTACTGGGGAGAATCTCAGCTAGGCTAGGTGCATTAATTAAAGGTTTGCACCTGATGACTCAGGCTGCAGAGTTGGTTCTTTCCTCGAGGATTTTCCATGGAGTCTCCCATCAGTTCAGGGATTCCAGTAAGCACGGAATCTCCCCAAGCAAAGTGCTACAGTGTAGATCACAAGCTTTGAGGATAAGTGAACTTGAATTTGAGCTGATCTGATAATCTGCTCTCCCATATTTTACCTTTGAAAACCCCAGATTGGCAGAAATAGGATAAACCTTTTAGCAAGTCTGTGATCCTTCTCTGCTGGATCAAGTGGCCGTGCTAAGAGTTCTTTCCAAAGAACCAGACTCCCAAAGCATGGCTTCCCAAATTATGGACCAGAAATCTAAATTCAGGTATTGGGTATCTCACTAGACTTACCTGAGATAGGTGGCAGCTCTTCTTTTTATGGGACAGTTCATTTGGGTGCCATTCTTTTAGTCCTTCAGAAACATTCAGTAAGCAACTGATATTCACCAGTCCTGGTGCCTGACGAACCTTTCAGAGGTACTGTTCCCTTGCCTGAAACAATCTTCTCTTCACATCCCTGCCACACTGGATGATTATCATCTCTTTAGGTATCTGTCCTTCAATAAAGTATGAGTTCCTTGAAGGCAAGGACCCTGTCTTTTCATATCTGTACCCTAAATGCCATAGAGCTCAGTACACAAAGGTCAATAAATACCTGTGAAGGAGACAGACAGACAAACCAACAAATACCACACATCATCATAGAGTCCTAAAACCTCCAAGCAGTAGAAGAAGATTATTCCACTCTTCACCCATAAATGCAAATATGGAAGGTAACAATGGCCTAGTCAGACCATAGAGCATACAAACACATATAAGATGCAATATATTCAAGAAATTGCCCCTCTGGTTCCAAAACAATCATATTTGCATCTAACAGATATTTTTCCACTTCAGTTTCACAAGTTCTAAATAATAGTATTTTTTTTCACATTTCTTGGTCTCTTACTATATCCTAAGCATAGTACAGAAGGTTTTATATGTATGTTCTCATTTAATCATCATAATAATCCTGAGTTAATTACTACTATCATCAGACCCATTTTACAGGTAAGAGAACTTGCCCAGGCTATATAACTATTAAGTGGCAGGCATATTAGGACCCAGATGCCCAGATATAAAGACACAAAGCTTATGATTTTGGTCTCCATTGCACTTGGAAAACTTGGCAACAAACATTCTGATTCTGATTATTGTAATTAGTATAAATTTAGTTTTCTGATTTTAGAGTCAAACAAAACCTTGAGACATGCATATTAGTTCTTGTTAAAAATCATAGGTAAGCTCAAAGACCTAAACATAATACCTAAAACTATCAAACTCCTAGAATAAAACAGAGTAAAAGCTTCATGACAATGGATTTGACAATGACTTCCTGGATATAACACCAAAATTACAGGTAACAAAAGAAAAAATAGATTAAGTTGGACTTCATCAAAATAAAAAACTTTCAGTATTGTAGCACTGGGCAAGTTTTTTTATGAATCAAATGACACTATCAACAGAACAAAAAAGCACCCCAAAACAACAACCTCATTTTAAAATTGGCAAAACTAAAACTATAGCATTAAGCAATAAGTCCCATATCCCCATCCCCCTAGCCTTTGGCAACCACCATTCTACTTTCTGTCTCTATGAATTTGACTGCTCTAGGTACCTTGTATAAGTAGAATCATAGAGCATTTGTTTTTTTGTGACTGGCTTATTTCATTTAGCAAAATGTGCTCAAGGTTCATTCATGTTGTAGTATGTGTCAGAGTTCCCTCCCTTATTAAGGCTGAATAATATTCCATTGTATGTACATACCACATTTTTTAATCCATTCACCCACTGAATTACTTCCACCTATTGGCTATGGCAAATAATGCTATGAACATGAGTATACAAATATCTCTTTGAATCCCCACTTTTAATTCTTTTGGGTATACATCTAAAAGTGGAGTTTCTGGATCATATGGTAATTCTACTTTTAAATATTTTTAGGAAATACTATATTGTTTTCCACAGAGGCTTTACCATTTTATATTCCCACCAACAGTATATAATTTCTCCACATCCTGACCAACACTTACTATTTTCTGTTCTTTTTTTAATAATAGCTAATGGATATGAGGTGGTATTGCATTGTGGTTTTGATTTATATTTCCCTAAGATTAGGGATATCAAGAATCTTTTCACATGCTTAATGGCCATTTATTTATCTTGTCTGGAGAAGTAGACCATATCTTCTCTGTGCTCCAAACTCTATATAGGTCCTTTGCCATTTTTAACTGGGTTGTTTGTATTTTTATTGTTGAGATGTAGGGGTTCTTTATATATTCTGGATATTAACCCAACATTGCTGGAACTTTTAAGGTATATTTAAGATTCATCACATTTATAAATTTAATTTATTGGATTTCTAGGAATTCTTTAAGTAATTAGGAATGCTTATTTGCTAGACAATTGCATTACTTAAAAAGAAAATACATTTAATTTATAAAAGCAAATACTAAGTTTGTAAATATGTTCAAATATTAATGAAAGGCCCTTAAAGGCTATGTTAAAACTAGCCATTTAGAATAATATTTGTAAGCTAAAAATCAAAAGTTTAAGGAAAAACAGTTTAAATTATACGTTTAAAAATCAGATATTAATATAAAAATTCAAAGTAGACCATATCTTCTCTGTGCTCCAAACTCTCAACAGAGACTCAGAGAGGTTAGGTAGCCTGCCCAAGAGTTTAGAGGGCTCAAAATTCAGATCTAAAGACAAATGCGAAGTTATACTGCCTCAAAGAGAGCCTAGACTTGTGCTACAAATCACATTGATAATAAAAAATGTTTCTAAACACTGTCAACTTATTTGATTTTCTCATCCTATTAAGGTTATTCAACAAATATTCATTGCACCTCTATTCGGTGCCCAGTGCTACAATACTGAAATGAAGAGACCTGATTCCTGTCTCCAAGGACTTGCAGTTCTCACAGAGACTGTTTCCTAGGAAACCTGAAATTCAGAAGCAAGACACAAGCTCCTCCTCCCTGCAGGGCAGCAGCTTAGGTGGTGAACGGTTCACTAGTCAGTGTGTCTGTTCAAAATCCGTTCCTGACCAATCCTAGGAACCCAGCCCATTTTCCCCTCCCTCAGAAGTTTAGTGAGCCAGGACCCTCCTTTCCATTTGAGGAGTCAGCCAAACCTTTGATCAAAACCTTCCCTGGTTTTTTAGTCTGCCACCAATTTAAGGAAATCCCAAACATGAAAAGTCCCAGTTTACAAAGTAGATATAGTAGGTATCAAGAGAATTTGCTTTGTCTCAGATTCCCCAAAGAGTTGCTTTCAGCAATGACTGTCCCTTGGGCACTTAAATCCCGATTCTTTTTCTACACCTGAAATTCAGTTCCTATGAAACAGGAGAGACCTGTTATATAGAAGGAGGTGAACCTGTCCTGTTTTTGTACTTACCCTCTGGGACAGTCCCAAGAGCCTGGGCAACCTGCCCTAGCTGCTGGATCAAGCCCTGGAAGCAGTCCTTACAGATCAAATGCTGGCAGGGAAGAAGCCAGGCACCCACATATTGCAGGTCCTGTTGGCACAATGAGCAACTCAGTACCACAGCCTCCATCTGTCCACTGCTGTGTTTCTGGTCAACTAGTGGCAGCCCCATAAAGCTCACGCCCATATCCAGGCCCATGCCTGTGCCCGGGACTGGGGCTTTTCCATTGATATCCTCAGGCATGAAGCAACGTGTAGAGTGAGCGAGCTCCACTCCCTGTAAGTGAAGCACAAAGCAGAGTGATTTGCCCTGGCCGAGTAGCTTAGGTGGTTGTGGGTTTGATCCCTGGTTAGGGCATAGGCAAGAATCAACCAATGAAGGCATAAATAAGTGGAACAAAAAATTGATATTTCTCTCTTCCTCCCACTCTTCCTCCCTCCCTCTCTCTCTCTCTCTCACTAAAAATCAACTTTTTTAAAAAAGCAGAATGATTTATTTCTTTTGGAAGGGGGATATTCCTGGACAGGCCAGAGAAGACTCAGAGATCAAGGCCTCAGAAGTCCAGGCCATATTCCTCCCGAGAACGGGAATTCATGCCCTACATCATGGCACAGCCTCAACCTCTCACTTGGGCCCCAAGACAGAACCTAGCATCTCTGCTGTGGAAAACAAAGCTAGGTTGTGTGTTTCTTACAGGGTTTGTTTGCCTTCAAAAGTGTCCCAGATTTAACTCTGCCTCTTTATTAGTGGACAAGCTTAATCCAAGATTTCATTTTGGGAGGGAAAAAAAGGAAATTTATTAAATGTCAAGTTTGTGCCAGGTGTTTTATATACTGTATCTCAATCCTCACAGCTACCCTTGGAGATAGGGTTATATAAAACCATGAGGGACAGGCTGAGGAAACTGAGGCTCAGAGAGGTTGAGTAACTGCACAAAGACAGATGGTAAATAGCAGACTCCAAATTCAAATTCAAACCAGTCAGTCATTCCAGATTCCAGTCTTTACTGAAATGCTATTCAAGCTGAGGTCCACACACATACTTTCATGAGTTCTCTCCAATAATTTTTTAAAATTAGTGTTTCATTCTGGTAAGTGTTTTTTAAAGTATAAATATTCTGAATCATCTACATATCCATGACAAGATTTTAGGGGCAGCGTTAAGAGTTTAGGATCTAATTCACACCAAGTACTACTTTATCTCAGGCTAATGAAAAGAGAAAGGGGAAGACTTGATATATAAAGGATGCATTCTTGCCACATGAGGTATAAATGACACTGGGAACACAATGATGAATGTTTCAAAGAAGGTGGGGAAACTGGGCCCTCATCATTGGTGGAGGTGGGGATGGGAGGGTAAGTTTGCCAAACTTAGCCCAAAAGGAAGCACAACATTTAAGTTATAGCGGCAATTCAGTTTTATAATTGTACTAGTGGCCCAGTGCACGAAATTCGTGCACAGGGGTGGGGGGGAGGCCCTCAGCCCAGCCTGCACCCTCTCCAATCAGGGACCCCTTGGGAGATGTCCGACTTGCAATCTAGGACAGCTGGCTCCTAACTGCTCCCCTGCCTGCCTACCTGCCTGATCATCCCTAACTGCCTCTGCCTGCCTGCCTGATTGCTCCTAACCTCTCTGCCTGCCTGCCTGATCGCCCCTAACTGCCTCTTTCTGCCTGCCTGATCGCCCCTAACTGCCCTCCCCTGACATCCTGATCTCGCCTCCAACTTCTCTCCCCTGCCAGCCTGATCACCCCTAACGGCCTCTGCCTCGGCCCCCACCACTATGGCTTTGTCCGGAAGGAAGTCGGACATCCGGAAGATGGCCTGTCGAACCGGTCTAATTAGCATATTACCCTTTTAGTAGTTTAGATAGATTATGTAGGATAGGATTGCTTAAATGGGGTGTGGGGAAGCCTTTTTCATCATGAGGAGATGCTCTTGGCAGACAAAAATACAGAATCCCTATATCTGGACTGATAAGCCAGCTATATGAACTATACTGCCAAACCAGTCATTAAAAAATTGAACCGCTTTCTTACACCTTACACCAAACAGCTGTTGCCCTTAAAACTCCTCCTCAGCCCCCACCTTAGGTTCTGCCTTTGCAGTTCACCCAGATTAGGTTCTGATTTGCTGGTTTCTATGCCAGTCAGCGTCAAAAGCTCCACCTCCTAGGCAGCCACTGGCTCCTCGCACTTCTCCCAGATTTGGTTCTGATTGGTCAGTTTCTATAACAATCAGTGTCAAAAGCTCTGCCTCCTAGGCAGCCACTGGCTCCTCGCACTTCACCCAGATTTGGTTTTGATTGGTCAGTTTCTATACCAGTCAGCGTCTCCAGGCCTATCAACGGGCCTGATCAGAGAGGTGGGGCTGATCAGCAGCCCCAGCAGAGGCCCAAGAGAAAGAGAGGTGCGGCTGCTGGCCAGGCCTGGAGCGAAAGAGAGAGGCAAGTGCTGATCAACGGAGGCTACGGATCAGACCCTGCTTCTCTCTTCGGGCCTCTCTTTGGGCCTGATCCTCAGCCCCGTCGGCAGTCAGTGCTGGGTCTGGGTGTCCACAGCAGTGGCAGTCAGTGCTGGGTCGCCACGGCAACCCAGCACTGACTTCCAGTTGGTCAAGCCTTCGGTCATTATAGACCCTGGCTTTTTATATAGAGAGATAAGAACAAATGGAGTGTACCTAATTTCGTATTTGTACTTATTTAAGAAACAAAACAAAAATCATTTCATTCAAATCTGGAGTTCTGTAATTATGCAAATTTGAGAGAATTTTCACTTCAGTCCACAGATTTGGGAGCCAATTCCATTAAGGACAAAGGGTGATGGGGCTGGGAGAGGCCTGGCTACTTGGAGGCCCAGCAAGATGCCACTAAATACAGTAATGGGTAGACTTTCACCCCTACTTCATTGTGGGGCTCTAAGGGAAGTTATTTCCCAGACAGCACTCATAATAGCCCTAGTAGAGATGACAGCAGTCTCCCTTAGAAGGTTTAAATAGCTGAGTTTATTTTGTTAGACAGAAAATATCAAACTTTTTTGGTCTTAGAACCCCTGAACATTTTTAAGTTAATGAGGACCCCAAAGAGACTTGGTTTATGTGGGTTATAGCTATTGCTATTTACCATGATATAAATTAAAACTGAGATAGTTTTAAAATATTAATTCATTACAAAAATAATAAACCTATTACATGCCAACATGAATAACATACTAGGAAAAAATAACAATTTTCAAAAAGATAAATTTAGTGAGAAGAGTGATATTGTTTTTCCTTTTTGCAAATATCTTTAATGTCTGGCTTAATAGAAAACAGCTGGATTTCCATACATGCTTCTGCAGTCAATCTGTTCTATGTTTTTCTGTTTACTATATATGAAGAAAATCCAGCCTCATAGAGTTATACAGTTGGAAAATATAGCAATATTTCAATATAGCCTTATCAGATAATTGTGGATATTGTTCTTTGATACTACACTAAAATCCAGCAAGGGGTAGTTTCTTAAAGGTTAGTTGCAATGTGGACTCTGAAACTACATTAATGGACTTTTCTTATTCTGTTACTTAAATTCCACTATGAATTTCTCTTTTACCCAGGCATAATTTCATAGCACCAAGCATGGTCATTTGGAAAATATTGGTTCAACAACTTATGCAGATGCTCCAAATACTGACATGTTTCATCATACAATAACCCAAAACAACAATACACTCTTAAATAGCACCTCTAATCTCATGGAAAATTATTTAACTATTAGAAAGTTGTCAAACTCATAGAAATAGCTATAACTCTCCCAGAATTCTATTTTTTGCCTGAAAACTCAAATTTTATCATTGGCAGCAAATACTGTCAGTTTTTTCCTTGAGTTAATAGACTCACTTCATGTTTGAGAAAATATCTACCAAACTCTCAAGCCTGAATAACCGTTTATCTTTCAGTTGTTCTTTCAAGTAAAACTGGTGTTCTACCCTCCCACCAAAAAAAGTCTAGTTCAGCTTGCAACTCAAATAGTAGCACAAGCAGCATAAGCGCTTTTTGCATACTTCCAATTTTTTTCACACAGAACATTACAAATACATGTATTTAAGGATTGAGATTTAATGAAATATTTACTGCTTTATCACGGACATTCTTTTTTTTCTATTCTCACCCAAGGACATGTTCATTGAGTGGAGAGAGAGAGGAAGGGAGAAAGAGAGAGAAACATCAATGTGAAAGAGAAACATCGGTTGCTTCCCTATATGCCTCAACTGGGGATCAAATCCACAACCTAGGTATGTGCCCTGACCAGGAATCGAACCTGCAATATTTTGGTGTACAGGAAGACGCTCCAACCAACTGAGCACCAGTCAGGGCATCATCATGGACATTTTTTTTTAAATTTGTTTTTATTAATTTCAAAGAGGAAGGGAGAGTGAGAGAGAGAAACATCAACAATAATTAAAAAAATAAGAAAGAAAGGAAGGGAGGGAGGGAAGGAGGTCAACAATAAGAGAACCACTAATTGGAAGCTTCCGCCTCTCCCGCCTGCCCCTCCCCCACAGTCTTAAGTAAAACTGGCTTTTTTCTTTTCTTCTTTAATGCAAATGCTTTGCAGTGTACAATGACTTGTACTAGCAATTTTACACACCATCTTTGGCCTTTGCTTTGGCACCATCAATGCAAATGTTAGCCCAGTGAAAGGGGCAAATGATACCTTAGTATTATTATGAAAATTGTTTTGACCTTGTGGGCCCCCTGAAAGGGTCTCTAGGACTCTCATAGGTCTACAGACCATATTTTTAGAACTGCTGCATTAGACTGTGAATAACAATTCTGGGAATAAAAGGAGATGGCATGGCTTTCCAACACCAGTAGACTCTACACAGAGTAAAAATATAAAGAAATAAGTATTTAATTCCTGCCTTAGAAAGGCAATTATAGTAACTCTGTGAGGATAAAGATTAAATTAAAGGCACAGCCAAGCAATGAGTCTCTGATTTAGGGACAGGGGCGGGGGTGGGGGGCAGGTGAGAGGAAGGAAGAGAGACAGAGAAACATAGATCAAATGACTTATTTTCTATCCCCTTCCAAATTCAAATACCTACAGGGGCCAGACATATTCACCTGAAAGAATGTGGGTCAGTGTTGCCAAACCTTAGATTTTCAAAACTCCAGAAACCCAGATTTTTTAAAAATATATTTCTTTATTGATTTCAGAGAGGAAGGGAGGAGAGATAGAAACATCAATGATGAGAGAGAATCACTGATCGGCTGCCTCCTGCACGCCCCCTACTGGGGATCAAGCCCGCAACCCAGGCATGTGCCCCTGACCTGAATCAAACCCAGGATCCCTCAGTCGACAGGCTGACGCTCTATCCACTGAGCCAAGCCAGTCAGGGCCAGAAACCCAGATTTTTATTTAAATTTTAAAATATTGCCCTAGCCAGATAGCTCAATTGGTTAGAGCAGTGGTCGGCAAACTGCGGCTCACGGGCCACATGCGGTTTGCCGCTCTGTTGACTAATGAGTTTGCCGACCACTGGTTAGAGCATCATCCCAATATGCCAAGGTTGCGGGTACAATCCCTGGTCAAAGCACATACAGGAGGCAACCAATGAGTGTATAAATAGTGGAAAAACAAACTGATGTTACAGCTCTGTGTGGTTTGGCTCAATGGGTAGAACGTTGGCCTGCACATGGAAGGGTCACAGGTTGGATTACCACCAGTACAAGGGCACGTACCTGGGTTGCAGGTTCCATCCTGGCCCAGGTTGGGGCACATGTGGGAGGCAACCAATCAATGTCTCTCTTGCATTGATGTTTTTCTCTCATTCGCTCTCCCTCCCTCCTTCCTTTCTACTCTTTCTCTAAAAAAAAAAAAAAAAAAAAAAATCAATGGAAAAAGAAATATCCTTGGGTAAGAATTAACAAAAACAAAACAAAACAAAAAATTGATGTTACTTTCTCTTTCCCTCTCTCTAAAATCATTCAATAAATTAAAATTTAAAACATTGGCAACTAATTTAGTTTTAAAACTTAAGAAAACAGCATGAATCAAACAAAATATACTTTCAATTAGCTTGCGCTCTCTGCTTTAAGTCACAGAGAAACCTGGACTAAATGAAACAACAAGTTTGAAGGATGGAAAACCTCACATAGAAGATTAGCTTGCTCACCAACCACCTCCTTTTAACATCCCACGCTCCGGGATCTGCGAGAAGGGAAATGTTACCAGTTTCTCTAACCTTGCCAAGCATTGAAAGAACAAGTCATTCCATGACACATGGGGAGTAAGAATTTCAAAGACTGTTTGCATGGGTAGAACAGAATAAATTATCATTAAAATGTACACATGTTAGGCTGAAAATGGGAGAGAGAAACACTAGGTAATGAGAGAATACCCCTGCTATGCTAGGCTGTGTTGAATGTCATATATTATTTATTTCTCTACTTGTTTCCTATCTGTTTTAGACACAGTCCTAAAGCAGGACTTTGTCTTTCTTGTTTACCACTGTACCAGCCCCTCCCTGCTTGGCTTATACCAGTCTATATAGTGCCTGAACACAGCAAGCACTCAATAAATATTTCTAAAATGAATGAATGAATCTCAGTCATTTTTCATTAAACCGACAAGAAAGCTAAGATTCAAAGAGAATATGCTGTTTGTTCAATGTCATTCAGCTACTAAAAACAGAGGCAGGAAATAAACCTACGTTTCTTTTCACTAATTTTACCATCTGAAATTAAATTAATACCCAACTATTTAAGCTCCTCTTTGTTGTGCTAGTGGGGAAGCTGCTCTAAAAGATCCTAGAACTCTTCTCTTCACATTTTGCTATTCAGAGTTTAATGGCAGCAGGGTTTTCCATCCTAGCTTCCAACAAAGCTTCTAGGAATGCACTTGCCATGTAGTACAATGAGATTTTTAAAAACCTATACAACACAGAAAGGAAAGACTCCCATAAATTCCTAATCCTCAAATTAGATTATTTTTACTTTGTGCTGAAGGAAACCCTGTGGCCCTATGGATTTTCCCTTAGATGCCATATTGCTATTTATCAAAAACTACTGATAAAAGAAAAAGAAAAAACCCTGAGCCTGGTGTAGTTGAAATTGGAAACTATACATGTCTAATGCATAAATTGGTATGATCCATTTGGAAAAAAAATATATAGCAACATAAAATGAATCATAAAAATGTTCATGCCCTATAATCCAGCAATCTTACTCCTAGGGATTTATCCTGGACAAGTTATTCAATAGGAGAAAAAAAGAACATATACACAAATAAAACAAAATACATGAGAAAATGGCTTAGTAAATTATAGTATTGCTAAAGACAAATCACTCTTTAGCGGTTAAAAATAATAATCATAGCCCTGGCTAGGTAGCCTAGTTGGTTGAATCATCATCCTGTACACCAAAAGGTTGTGGGTTTGATTCCTAGTTAGGACACATACCTATGTTGGGGTTCCCGATTGGGGAATGTATGGGAGGCAACCTATTGATGTTTCTCTCTCACATCCATGTTTCTTTCTCTCTCTCTCCCCCTTCCTGTCTAAAATAAAAATTTTTAAAAAATCATGAAGACTAGGTAGTGAGACAGAAAAATATCACAGAATTACATGAAAAGCAGAATACAAAAGGATTTGTATACTGTGATCATCAGCTTTGCAGATATCTATATCTCCATGTAGATGAGAGCTGAAAGGTAATAGTCATGAAAACAGCATTGTAGGGTATTATGATTTGAGATGTTTATACTTATATTTTTCCCTACACAAATTTTTAAATGTTTTACTGTCTTTTCTGTTACCTAAAAATTTTTAAGTTGTTTCTGAAACCAATTTGGATTTCTAAGTTTTGCTCTGATTCTCACTTAGAACAGAAATCTGACTCTTCTCATCTTAAATTAACAATCCTCTACTTGAAAAAGGAAAGCAATATAATATTTCCAAATGTCCAAATTTAAAGATGAAGAGCCAAAAAACAAGCTGCATCCATTCATGCTGTTGCTGCTGCCTGAAGGATTGCTGATATACTCAGGAATCCAGAGAGGAGAGGAAGAGAGAGGAACCACCAGGGTCCTCTTCAGAGTGACAGTGTGCTCACAAGCCCCCCTGGAGAGAGGTGGTAGGGTAGCAAAAAGGTGAGTACCCCTTTCACCTGCCTCACCAGATTGCTGCCTTGCGTCATCTCCTTTCTGCTCATCTTTCACAGGTATTTTCTAAGGCCCTGACTCTCTGGGAAAGCCCAGATGCCTGACATGTCACAATGTCATGCTCTAGTTCAGAACAGATGTCACAGAGAAGGACGCCTCTCAGCAGTCATGGCCAGTGTGCCTGACAGGGTGGGACAGGTCACTTAATGCCTAATGTCTGAAGGCTACTCAACTTTGCAGACATAGAACTCAGCTTTGTTTGCTCTCCCAGAGCTGGTCAACCTAGGGAAACTGACCCACACTGACAACCCTATGTGAGTCTTTTGTTGAAGCTACCTGTCTTGTAAAGGAGAGGGAGCTGGCTGAAAACTTGAGCCAGATTACCACCCAGGGCACTCCCTACCCTGGAGAGAAAACCAATGAAAAGAATGTTAGGTGAGCAAATAACCCAACACATAGTGCTGGCCCACTCAGAGAGGCCTCCCATTCAGTCAGGTGGCCTGACAGGATGTGGCTCCTCTACAACCAAGGAACCTGCAAAACTGTCCAGAAGCAGTGTCCCATCACCCAGAACCCTACCTCCACCTCTGGACAGTCTTGGTCCTTGCTACAGGACACCTTTCATTCCCAAAGCTCTCCCCAGCTTACCTTAATTCACAGAGCATCAGTCCAGGGTAGTTTCCAGTTAGCTCAGCTCATCCCTTATACACTTACTGGCCAGTTTTGATGTCAAATAGAGATGATCTCATCTTGGACCTTGCCCTGCATCCTCAAGACCCCTCTTTCTGCTGGTCATAGGCACTATGTGATTAAGGACTGAAGGAGTGATGAAGACCATAATGCTGTGAGGTCAGAGAGGTTATGGTCACTGAGTTAAAATCAGGGGAGGGGAGGAGAGGGGAGGGGCGGCAGGGGAGACTAAAGGCTAAACTATATTAGCAGCTCCATAGCCTCTGGCAAGTCACTCAACTTTCTGTGCCTCAATTTTCTCATTCATAAAATGGGACTGTCAGTGTTGACCTCTCAGGCAGATGCATTTTGTAAACTGCAACATGTATTTGGCTATTATCACTGTGGACTGGAATGTTCTGAGAAGAAGCAGATTACAAGGTGGGCCCTAAGGTTGAGGAAGATTCAGGATACATGCTCAGGAAGAGGATGAGCACTACAAGCTTGAGAAATGGCACAAGCAAAAAGGCCGAAGAGATGTACCAAGTTTGGCTGCAGTAGAAAGCTTGTCTGGGAGAAGCTGATGTAAGGCTGGGAAGGTAAGTGTGCTGGATTCGGTTGGTGATAAGAGATACTGACCTTTTTGACCAAGTAAGTGAAAGGATGAAAGTAATGTTTTCAAAGATTAACTTGGCAGAGGTATTACGGATGAGGGGGTGGAGGAGAGTTAGAATGCAGGCAGGGTGATTACAGAAGGGTGAACTCAAGATATCAGCTATGATGAGGGCCTTAATGAAGGCAGTGGCACAAGAATATGGTGACAGTGAAGGTAAGTGTATTCATTCTCTTAACCATTTGTTGAACCTGCCAGGAACTGGGAGTGCATGGATAAAAAATAATCCTCGAGGCTTTAAGGAATTTGGCCTAGTATGGAAGACAAAAGTGGACCAACAATTATGTAAGAGCTATGTACTAGATTTTGTGGTGGCACAAGTGGAGTTAAGTGAGCAACTGTGAATAGGTCAAAGAAGTTTCACAAGACAGGTTGAGCAGGGGTTCTCTGACCCAAGGCAGGGAGGTAAGGGTGTGTGTGTGTGGGGGGGGGGGGGGGGAGTCGGGGAGCGGGCGGGGGGGGGTCACCGGCGTGTCCAGTTCAGGTGAAAATTTACATGTGGTGGTAAGAAAATTTACAAGGCCTGGATAAAAAGAGACTTTAAAGCCACCAGGCATATAGGTCCCTGAAGTATAGCAGGTTCAAACTGAGAAAGCCTTAGATTATAGCACAAAGGCAAAGACAAAAGGAAGACCCAGCGCGCATTCACTAAGGGGGGTGGGGGGGGTTCTCCCAGTGGATGGCAGAGACATTTAGGAAAAGACTTCCAAGGCAGCAGAGCGAGACATTGGGTGGACACGCTGAGTGCAATCAATATGGTGCCTCAAGGCTCCTCCCCGCGGCCGGGGCGGGGAAGCAGAGAGCAATCGCTAACGCAGGACCGAGCAGGTCTCTGAGAACAGGGCGAGGCGCGCGGTGGCGCTCGCGGCCGGGGGTTGAGGAGGAGCTGAGCTACGGTGGCCCAGCACGGTTCTGGGCCATGGCGTCAGGAAAAGGGCCCGGCCCACAGCGCCCCAAGTCTCAGATTCCCGGACAACTCTCGGCCTCCGAGCCTGTGCACAGGACGGGCTGCACGGACAACGGTTCTTGGCGGCCATACCAGCAAGCCAGCCCGGGACGGCGGCGACCACCTACGGGACGAGGAAGGAAGCGGTACCACCCGCAGCCGCGAGACAGCCTGAACGCGCCCTAGGCCCGCCCTCCCCGGACGGAAGTGAGGACATTGGCCCCGCCCCCGCGCCCCATACCTCGCGAGACTTCCCAAAGGCCTCCCTCTTGCAGCTCGGCCACCGACATGGTAGGTTATTCTTGTCTCGCCTCCCTTTCAATGCTGGCACAGACCGCGGTCTCTACTCGCTTTGCACCCCAGCCACCTACCCTCGACCTTAGCCGGCTCTTCCAGGTCGCGCATGGCGGGCCGCAGGGTCGGGGGCCGGCGTGGGCCCGGATCCCCGGGCCGCGTGTTCGGTCGGCCTGGGGCTGGGATCTCAGACTGGCGGGCCCGGGCGCCGGGGCACCGCCCGGAGGAGGCCAGTCTGCCCCCTCAGCTTTACTATGAGCGGCACTAGACAGATCCTTGATCTTCAGGCCTACGGGCCCCTCCGGCAAGCTTCGCCCCTGCCCCACTTTTCTTAGGCCTTATCCCACGCACCTTTCTCCACACAGCCATCCAGACTCAGGAAGACCCGGAAACTTCGGGGCCACGTGAGCCACGGCCACGGCCGCATCGGTAAGTACCAGCATCCCATCCTGGTCGGCCTTGGGCTCTCCCTGCCCGGTACTTAGCCCGTCAAGAGGTAGATAGCTTAGAAGTGGGTTAGTAAGAGCTTTGTGCAGCCGGGTCGGATTGAGTCTGACCTTTTTTGAGAATCCTCTAGTATTTCACTTACAGAGAATATCACATGGCGGGGAGGGGGAGTGAAAATTGAACGGGGCCCAGCACTGGTTGAAGGCATGAGTACTGTGGTAGTGCTGCAAAGAGATGTTTAAGTCGGAGTCTTGGAGGAATAGCAATGCTGAGAGAGGAATTGTAGATTGGGAACGGCAGAGGCCTAGGGGAAGGCTTCGCCAGAAGTATTGGACTGGGGCAGGCTATGTTAGCCATGGAACTCTAATCCTCCAGGCAAGCACAGGAAGCACCCCGGGGGCCGCGGTAATGCTGGTGGCTTGCATCATCACAGGATCAACTTCGACAAATAGTGAGTGTTCCTTGGACTGTGTTTTACTGACAGTTTGGAGTTAAGGGGGTGGGGATTAGGGGAGGCTGGCTCCAAGCATCTTAAATGGGAAGCGAGCTGCTTCACCACCACAAACCTTGCCTATTGTTGGCTTTTTCCAAGTTAACACTTGATGTGAACTGAGAAGTTTGTCATCGAGGCTAGAGTCACGCTTGGGTATTTGCTATTGCCTTAGTGTGCTAGAGTCCTCGAAGAGCAACTGCTACCCTTATTCACTGACTGTGGTCCCCCTATGGCATAGTCAGTCACCAGGTTAGTGACATGCATCAGACTGACCTATACATCTGTTAGATTCACTTACGCCCTCAAATTAGGGAGTGGTATTTTAACTATTTGTTTAGTAGATTTCTATTATTCAGTGAAAGATCTGTTTTATTCAAAATGGCTGGAGTGGAGTATCTGTTAAGTCGTGGTTCTACACCCATTAACAATTTACACTGTAATGGGGGAGATGGATTATAAAGATGATAAACATAGCTTCTTAATTTAAGTTTATGAAAGTGGTTGCTTTCTCTTCCCAGTCACCCAGGTTACTTTGGGAAAGTTGGTATGAGGCATTACCACTTAAAGAGGAACCAGAGCTTCTGCCCAACTGTCAACCTGGATAAACTGTGGACCCTGGTCAGTGAGCAGACACGGGTAAATGCTGCCAAAAGCAAGACTGGAGTTGCTCCTATCATTGATGTGGTGCGATCGGTGAGTAAATTAATATTTGCCTTATATGGGTCCTTACCTCTCCTCAAAACTCTGAGTAACCTAATCTACTTGATCTCCCACCTGAGCCCCATACCCGATTCCTTTCTAGACAGTTCTACCTTTTGGCAGAATTTCCAGAGGTAATTCTCTGACCAGAATTGAACTCCAGTTCCATTGTCTTTCAAGTACTTTATTTTCACTTGAATGTTTTTCCAATCAGTAATCTCATTTCTTCTGTTATTGTCCTGGTTTGTACAAGTTTGCAATTCTCACCTAAAGTTACTGGCAATATCTTAGCTCAGCTGGCTCTGGTTTATTTTACACAGGTCTACATTAGGCATCGCTATTGACCTTTCATGTTCCCTACAGAATAAAATCCTAATATGCTTTAATTGTGATTTAAGGCCCTACATTATCTGAAGAGCTGTCCCCCTCTCTCCCCAAAACATCCCACCCAAGCTTTTTTGTATATCTGTAAGTCTTAACCTCCCATGGGTATTGAAGTAGTCTAAACCTTTCAGTTAAGTATTGAGTGGGAAAGGGGGGGTGTTTGGCTTTGCCCGAGACTAGAGTCACATCTTGACAGCTATTGTCCTGGTGTGCTAGAGTTCTCGGAGAGAATCTGCTGGTCTTGATTCACTGGCGTGGGCCGGAAGTGCCCCCGGCAGTGCCCAGATCAGAAACATAGGCTTCCCAGCTCCTAGATGGAATGGGTTGTCTCACCTTTCCTCATACCCATTAGGGAGTTGGTACCTGCCACAGTGTGTTATAACCCTTTTCTCTATTCTAGGGCTACTACAAAGTTCTGGGCAAGGGAAAGCTCCCAAAGCAGCCTGTCATTGTGAAGGCCAAGTTCTTCAGCAGAAGAGCCGAGGAGAAGATTAAGGGTGTTGGTGGGGCCTGTGTCCTGGTAGCTTGAAGCTACATGGAGGGAAGTTCATTAAAATGTCCAAATACTTTTGTCTTCTGGTCTGAGTGTAGGTCCTTTGGCATCTGTATTTCCCTACCTATAATTCCAAAACAGGTTCTAGGAGTTAGGGTATCAAGGCCTGGGGTCCTCTGCAAACTTCCCTGAGGAAGAAAGAGGCCTTTGGACCGATACCTGACTTGAACTTTTCATTTATAAAGTGAGAATGATACCTGTTGGTAACGTGTGTAAATAAGTATTAAATAGTCGAAAGGTCTGTTTGTGTTGTATACTCACAATTCACAATGAGTGGAAGAATGTATCCTTAACTGTTCCATGGGTTCCAGGGGGCTCAAAAGGACTCAGTTCTGATGGGGCATGGTCTACAGAAGGGAAAAAGGAGTGATAGGACTGAGGCCATTCCTAGGGAGATAATTCCTGAGCCCAAGATTTTTCCACTGGGCTCCCTCATGTTGGACATGGGACTATTCTAGTCATAACCAAAATCTTGAGATGGGCTCCAGCAATCTGGATTTTAAACATACCAGGGGCTTTACATATCAAACTGGCTTGTATTATAGAAAGCAGCTGTAAGGATGTGTGGGCCCCTGTGCATAGGAGGCTTCATGTTCAAAGAAATATATCATGAAAACCTAACAATTTTCCTTCTAGCCTGATGTATATCTAGTAGAAATGTGGGTTATCCTAAAGGCCAGAAACTGGATTTTGTATATCTTGCAAAAAACTGATGACATTGATCCCAGGGATAAATTATAATTTGCTCTTGTGTTCAGAGTTCTTTCAAAGATTTTAAAATGATGACCCAAAATAAAACTTGCAGTCTGGAATCCTGGCCAGATTAAGTTAAGATAGCACTCAAGCCTACTAAGATTTAGCTACTAGGTTTGGTTTGGTGAGTTCGCTTTAGTGCTCCATGGGATCATACATGGGCTGGGAACCGCGGGTTTCTGTAGCACAAATCTGTCATGGCAACCCTTATATGATCTAGGAGACCATTAAAGAAAAGGAAGCGGGGTGGGACTTGATGGAATTAATTAATGGGAGTTAAGAGGTGTCAGGCTTGATTCAGTTGGACTAAATGACCATTTTGTTTTGGGTTTTTTGTTTTTAACTGGACAGTTTGGATTTGCATTTTGCATATCGGTGTTTAAGGAGAAAGGTGAAGTGATGGGTTTTCCCTTAGTGGCTTCCTGGGAACCTATGGAAGCTAAGGCCATGAATCTAAAACAGGTGGTCAGGTCAGCAGATAAAGAACACGGCCCTGGCTGGTGTGGTATAGTGGTTAGAATATCAGCCTGAGCACTTCGGTTTGATCCCCTGCTCCAATTGGATGGGGAGTGCAGGAGGCAACCAAACTGTCTCTCGTTGATGTTTCCCTCCCTTACACTAAAAATCAATGGGGAAAATATACTAATACTTATCCCAATCCTACAAGAAGGTGCAAATGGCCATGCCAAATATGTAAGTCTTAAGGCCATCCCATTTCTTGGCCTGGGAAAAGCAGCTACTGATCTATTGAGCTTTGTTCAGTGTTCACGCACTCACTAGGACAACAACCAGCTGGGCAGATTTCCTGATTCCACCTATTGCCAAAGGAAGCTGGGTGCCTGAAAAGCCAAATGTCCATGCCCCAAATGAGTGAAGGGCACAGACCTAGAATGGCTGCAACCAAAGTCAAACTTTAGGTTTTATATTTCAGCTGAGACAAAGTAGACTCAAGCTTCGAATAACGTGTCTTGTGGACACAAGCTCATGATGCCACTGGTGGCCGGTAAGTGCAGAGGATTAATGACGTCCTTCCATATACAGGCATCAGCTCTGTCAGAAGCCCTTCTACCTGGTCTCCAACCTTTTGTTCGTGTATCAGAAAATGTAAAAACTGGTACTGCCGAGCACATTGGGTTGATAACCTAAATTACCTGCAAGCTGGAATTGCTACGGGTATCGTTACTGGCCTAATAAATGCTTTAAGTTTTCATAAAAACCTCGGAACTGCAGCTATAACAAAATTAATGGGGAATGTCTGCCACATACTTGACAAAATTAGGTCAAATTTAAGATTTAAATTAATAGGGATTTCTATTCGATAGCAACGAATACCAACCTGCGGCGCGGGCGCGCACCTCCGGCGGAAGATGTGCGGTGCCCGCTTACACTGGAAGGCGGAAAGCTACGGGGTTTCGGGAGGCCCGAGCCCTGCGGAGCTTAGCGCTTCCGGGCCACCCTCGTGGGTCTACACTTCCTAGGTTCCCTCAGATTACGACCACAGCTCCGCTCGCTCTCCTCCACCCTGAAAGCCACTTCCGGAGTGAGGTTCTAGTTCCGGGATCGCTTTGACCCCTGCAGAATGACCGGAAGCACGGTGGGCCCGGCTCCACCCCGTGGCTCAGCCATTTCCGGTAGCGGGCGGGGCCGCTCCGCTTTGCGGGAAGTAGAGATTTTTACTCCGAGCAGCGGGTGGTTCCATTCCGGCCCCGGCCCCGGTGCGGCTTGGGCCGCCGGTGAGAGCGGAAATCTTCGCCACTTGCACACTTCAAATCCCATTTCGGCCGCGCTTAGCAGGAGGCGTGGTCTTTATAGACACTTTCAAGACGGTAATTTACAAATCTCAAAACTGTTTCGGTTGTCAAAAAGATGACGAGCACCAACTGCGTTCAAGGCACCGGGCTAAAATAGACTTGTATACACATGAAATGTTCTTCCAGAACATAAAACAGGAGGGGTTTCCGGTGAGGGAGAAGTGATACTTTCATATTAAAAGGTGATATAAACGGACAAAAAGTAAGTTTAAAAAAATTGCCAATAACTTGACAGTGCTAAAAAGTATTTTCTTGTACTGGGGTTTTCATGACCTTTGAATTAACACCCATCCCACCTCCGTAAATTTAAGATGTTTTGGGATGCATAACACCACACAGTATGACTCCCTAGTAAAAATGAAGGTTGAAGTGTGTTTCATTTCTGACTTTATTTTAGTCCAATTTTTGTTTTACTTGTATTTCTACTTTAAGTTTTATGTGTTTTTTAAACCCTGTTTATGTATCCTTAGAAATAAGTCATTTGGGGTAAAGGTAAGTTTTAATTCCACATATGAAATATATTTTTAACTATTTAACAGCTGTGATCACAATTAGAATAATTTTCTTGGGGCCCTAATTACCACAGACCATCCGATGTGAACCACTTTCCAAGGGCACACCTTCAAAACACTCCCTGTAAAAGCCGGGGTTCCTCATCTCAGCACTCCAGTTACCCGCACATGATGACTTACTGAAAAGAGCCTTTAGAAAGATCCAAGAGGCAGCCTGCCCTACTTTAAAAGTTATCAGACTCATTACAGGAAAAAACCCAGGGCCTTTCTCTCTCTCTCTCTTTTTTAGCGGGAGCAAAGTTTATTGAGAGAAGCCAGCCCTGGGAAAGGTGCTGCTGGGGTTTCAGGAGCAGGCCAGTGTTCCTTTCCATGTTACAGTTGGGCATTAAAGTCTAGTAGGCTTTTATTATATAGAAGACTAGGGGCCCAGTGCACGAATTCATGCACCTTGAAAGGAACTGTGGGCTGCGAGGCTATGGTGGGCACAGGGGCAGGTCTCGGCCCATCCTTCACGCCCCAGCCTGGCCCCTCCCACCGTGGTCCCCCTGGGTCTCCTCTCTCTCTGGCAGCAGCCCTGTTCCTGCTGCCGCCACTCCCACGGCGCTGGTCCTGCTCACACCCGCTGACGGCATAGCAATTGGGGCCAGTGCCAACAGTGGGTGCAAGCGGGGCCGACGCTGGCAGTGGGTGCAAGCGGCAGCTGTGGCACTGGAAGCGGGTGCAAGAGCCCACTGCCGGCCCCGATCGCCCCTCAGGAGCAGGGGGAGGTGGAGAAGCCTGAGGGGTGATCAGGGCCAACAGCTGCCACTGGCACCCACTGATGGCGCTGAGCGATTTGGGGCCGGTGCTGAGCACCAGCAGAGGGTGCAAGTGGGGCCGGCACCGGCAGCAGGTGCAAGCGCCAGGCGGGACTGCGGCACACAGGAACAAAGAATTTTCAGTAACCACCAGAGGCTCGCCCCGATGACATCGACTGGTGTCCCACCTTGGTCTGGCGCCTCCGCTCACCTGCTCCACCATCACTCTGCAGCCAATGCCCGTGCTCTGCTGCCTGCTGCCTGCTGCTGACACTGGCCATGTTCCGCGCTCACCCCCTGGTGGTCAGCACACATTATAGCGACCAGGTGTTGGGTTGTTCTGCCGTCCGGTCTATTTGCATATTAGGGTTTTATATATATATATATATATATATGTGTGTGTGTGTGTGTGTGTGTGTGTTTAGGTAAGTTATATTACCTATTAATTTCATTTGAGGATAATACAGGGGAGGAGTTATGGTATTTGCTATAGAAAAGGTGAGTATTGATTCTATGGTTGAGAATCATCTGCTTAGGGGTTTTGAGATCATGTGAAAGCAGAATATGGAAAGAAGCCCTGAACACTTCTTTGTCAACCCCAAACCAGTCCCCTTGGACACACCCATCTCTACCATCCCCATAAGACTTCTGTGCCTTGCCCATAGCAGTCACTCTATGGGCCCTTGCAGCTCATTCTAAACCATTATGTGCCAGTATTGGGTTTCTGGATTGGGATGAGAGTTACAGGAGGGTTAATTGTAATGTTTTTTAAAAATATATTTTTTTTATTGATTTCAGGGAGAAAGGGAGAGAGAGATAGAAACATCAATGATGAGAGAGAATCATTGATTGGCTGCCTCCTGCACGCCCCCTACTGGGGATCGAGCCTGCAACCTGGACATGTGCCCTTGGCCGGACTCGAACCTGGGACCCTTCAGTCCACAAGCAGACACTCTATCCACTGAGCCAAACCAGCTAGGGCTAATTGTAAGTTTTTTAAAAATACATAGAAGTTTCTAATTACCCCACCCCCAATATTTATACCAAATATCTTGTGATCTGATCATATCTTGTGGATTCTTTGAAGCTACATGTAAAAAGAGAGGGGAAAGAGAGAAAAATAGCACCTTTTAGAAACTATTATTACTTTACTAGAGGCCCAGTGCACGAAATTCATGCATGGGGGAGTCCCTCGGCCTGGCCTGCACCCTCTCACAATCGGGGACCACTGGCTCCTAACCGTTTGTCTGTCTGATCGCCCCTAACCACTCTGCCTGCCTGCCTGATTGCCCCTAACTGCCTCTATCTCAGCCCCTGCCATGGCAGCTTTGTCCAGAATGACATCCAGAAGGTCGTTTGGCTGTCTGGTCTAATTAGCATATTATACTCTTATTATTATAGATTATTATTAAGGAATCTACTTCTATGACTGTCATGAAGCCCAGGCTGTGTTAACAGTGACACGTCCTAGAGGTAACTACACCCCACTTTGGACTTTCTGGTTATAACTCCTGCCTTCTCTCTCTACTTCAACTGAAAACCCAGATTCAGGAGGCTTTTCAGAGAAGACTACCCTCTACTTTGCTTTATGAGGCAGACAGCAACCCCAAACATGGGCAGGTTGGGATCGGCACAGGCCTTCAATGGAGATGTAGAGGAGGAAAGGGAGAGAAGAATGGGATTGTTTCCTGTTTAAGTAGGCTAGGGTGGAAGGATAGGAAAACTGTACTCCATGGTTCAAATCCTTCCAGACCCAAACCCAATTCTAATGAACAGCGTTCCAGCTTAATACCTCGTCTTCAAGGTCTGTGCTCTGCGATGGCCTTGGTATGTAGAAAGCCTAAGCCACCATTTCCCCACCCTGCTTCTCTCCTTGGTCTTCCATGGAAGGGAGCAGAACCTTCTAGGGTTCCAACAAATAACTCCACAGAGTGACATGGAAGAGCCATAGCTCTCAGTAGGACTACCAGCAAGCCCTGGGTTGGCTTTAGCTGGGCCTCACTCCACCAATGTCAGGATACCCAATGATGTTGTAAGGGCTTTATACTGAACAGAAAAATGTTGAGATTCACCTAATAGTGGAGTCAAAGGGCAATGAGAAAGAATTTTCCATCCCTGGAAACACTGACATAGAGTATGAACAGTTGGCTATTAGAGAAGGAAGCTGAACTAGAACAATGATTAGGTATTTTCTAACTCTAAGACTAGTCATATTCCCTGACTCAGTAGCTCAGTTAAGAGCATTGTCCCAATAGGCCAAGGTATTGGGTTTAATCCCTGGTCAGGGCACATAAAAGTATCAACCAATGAATGCATACATAAGTGGAACAACAAATAGATGTTTTTCTGTTTCTCTTTCTTCTTCCCTCTACCTCCTTCTCTCTCTCAAATTAATAATAATAATAAAAAAGACTAATCATAAAGTCAGACCACAGAACCAATTTCTGAAGCTAAATTCTTAATCAAGTACCCTTCATGATGGTGTTTCACCCCTGGCTGGCCTATCTCAGCCCATCCCTCAGGAGAGAAAGTTATAGATAACGAAGCCAAGGAACACATGGGGCTCTGGGCCCAAACAACTGTACACTGTTTATTGAGAACACCCGTAGATGGTGGGAAGAAGGGATGCCTTGTACCGCATCATGGCCACCACTGACTGGGAGCTGGGCCCGGAGAGCACTGGCAGAGCTGGGCGTGGGCCTCCCCTGACTCACTGACCATCACCCAGGTGGGAGAAACAAGAGAAGGCCAGGCCCAAAAGCCTGGTATCATGCTGCAAATGGGGACTGATTGACCTTTGTCTTTTAAAAACAGAAGGTTAGGAAAGGGAGACTACTAGAAAAAAAAAAAATAGAAACTCTAAAAAAATGTTTTAAAAAATAGTCCCCATGTACATAACAAGACAGCATCTGCGCTCCATGGCCCCAGACTGGCAGCAGGGGCTCAGGCAGGCAGGCCAGGAGCCTCCAGGGGAAGATCAGTGGTTTGGCCGAGACAGTCAGCTGCACATAATTGGCCAGTCACCAGCACCCAGCAGAACTTCATCCATGCTCGGGCAGGGCAGGAAAGCACCCGGCCCCTTGGGAATATACAAATATTTACCAGATTCTCTTCGCTTGTTACAAAAACAGATAAGAAAGCTTACAGCAGATTATTTACAAACAGTATCTGGGATATCATGAAGGCAGAGGTGGGCTGGCTTGGAGGGTGGGGTCTGTGGGGACAGAGCAGCCACAGCAGCCCAGAGGGTCCCAGGCTGGGCCCCCTCCCCAGGCTCCAGGCTCTGCAAGGCACTGGACTCTCTGTTACTGGGAAAGGGGCTTAATTCTTCTTGTGGAGGAACTTCATTTTGTTGCCTGTGGGCCAGAAAGGGCAAGAGTGAGAATATTTCCATATAATCTCTTCTAACAGCCCTAACCCTCTCAGTTGGAGAGAAAGGATTAGAGAGACTGGATTATGACAGATCTGATCCGTGGTAGGGAAAACACTCCAATGAGGGCCCTGATATTAATCTGTTTGGCTTTGGGCAAGCATTTAACTTATTTGACATGGAGACATTCTATGATCTAAGTGGCTGAGCTCTTTGAAAAGAATGGAGGTTTTCAGAGAGGGCACTCTGGCATTGCTAGTCTTGTAGATCCCTCCTGGCCTACAGGAAAGCTCTCTGGTCCTAGTGGCCCTCCTACTCCCTCAGGAAGGAGTGCACCCAGAAAACCTCAGGTGACAGTCTGTGGTTCCTCTTGGTTCTGCAGGTAGTTAATCCTGTGCTAAATGCCCTTGGAGCACTGGGCTGGGAACCTTCTCCTCACCAAGGGACCCCTTCCCGGTCTGTCTATAGCCCCAGTATAACACCCATTGGCATTGGTATAGAGCAGTTTGGGCTACAGATCCCCCCAAGCCCCTTGGTGAACATCTGTCTCATCAATGACAAAGCTACTTACCCAAACCTCGGAGAAACTTATTCATTCCGCTCTGTTCGGTGTCTGGGAGTTCCTCTAAATACTGCTCTACTCGCTGCTCAAAGAGGCCTGGGGAAGAGGAGAAACAGGAGCAGGGAAAAGAACAGTCAATGGAGGAAGGGAAGACAAGGCCCTGCAATTACAATTTACAGGAGCATCTTAGAAGTCAGACTGGCTCATCAAAACCACCACTAGTGGCATCTCACTGGTGTTCACTGTTCATAGCAAGAGGCCCTCGATGACTTGCTCCCAGGTGCACAATGCTGAGCTGCGTTACAGCGAAGACTCTATTCCTCGTTTCAAAGCTGGGTAGACACCTTCTCTAGTTACTTGTAGACCACTCTACAATGTTGTTTCGAAAGGTTTGTCAGACTAAATGGACAGTATTAGTGGACAGAATAATAACCCTGATGTTAGACAGAAAGATGCTGATGAGGTGGAAAAGCCCTACAGTGAGCAGAGCCGACGAAATAAGCGATAAGAGAACCTTCTGCTCTGAATGTGTTCTGCCACCAACCTAAGACAGAGGTAGCTCAATTCTCTTCCAGGGCCTTCTCAACCCTGGATTCTCAGACTTCGCTAAATTGGGTCTTTTTCTCTGATTAAGAAGGATGTGTGAGGAGGGGGTGGGCAACCAACGGCATGCTGCTCCTGGAGGAGACAAGCCACGTGGCTCCAGCCTGTGCAGCCTTGTGCCGTGTACTCTGGGACAGGAGAAGAAAGCTCCTTGGAAGTTCCTATCAGAAGAAAAGGGATGGTAGGCGGCCTGGGCCCAGCCATACCCAAGAGCTTCTATCACAGTGCCTGGCTATTCAGCCCTGTTGGAAGCAGAAAGGTTAAGAGGAGAAGGTCTACTGACCCCAGCTCTCCTAACCTTACCCTTTGCCCGACACTTTCTTAGTTCCCTGTCTTGGATGAAGCCAGCAAACATCTGAGACTCCATGAAAACCTCAAGGAAACGGCGGATGCTTTTGGAGGCCACAGACTTGCGGAAGGCTTCTCGTTGAAAGGCTCTCTCCCCCTTCTCACTCTGGGTCAGGAAGAGGGAGTAGTGCCCAACCGTCTCCACAAAGAACCGGATAAACACCTCCGACACCAGCCCATTGAGGGTGTTACATTCTGGAAGAGACAAGAAAATCTTTCAGGTTCTGGTCGAGAGCCTGCCATCTCCAAACTCCAACCTCAACCTCCAGCTGGTATCTCCCTCTCCTCAATAAAATTCCCTGCCAGACCACTTATCTGTTCTTGAAACTATCTCCTGTGCACCTGGGCTTACAACTAGCTCACAAGCTGGGAGGCTGGAAACTGTGCCCTGAACATGGAAGCTGGCAACTACTTGCTGGATGAATGAGAGTGGGAATCAGACCAGACCCCTGCCCCACACCCCTCACCCTGGGTGGTTTTCCTGGCTTCACAGCAGGAGGAAGCTCCCTTTATCCCCTTCAATGGCTCGAGGCAAGCTCTGAGGGGGAGGAATAACTAGTTTCCTGTCAGCCAGAGTCTTTGTAGCTGTCACAGGTCTTGAGGTTTTCCTTCCCAAGCCTCCTGAGGCAGAGAAGAATTAGAGGGAAGAAGGTACAGCTTTGTAGCTAGGCCAGCAGTCGCCAACCTTTCGGACTTCACAGACCACCAGTGGCCCACGAACCACCAGTTGGCGACCGCTGGCCTAGGCCACTTGAGAAGCAGCCCCAATATTATGTTCCTGAGCTTGGTCTGATAAAATACCACAATACTTCTCTCCCCTCAGACGTAGTCCAGCCATAACTCCCTGAACCCCACCGATGGTGCGGCTAGAGAATTCTAGGTTAGTGTGAGATCAAGGTCCTACAACTGGCACCTCATCAGCCAGAGGGCCTGGTGCATAGAAGCAGGGTCCCGCCAGAGGAGGCCCAGGCCCAGAGCAGAGGAGCCTGGGGCCAGAGCTGACTGTGTTGCCACAAGCCTCACTCACCATCGTCGGAGTCGCTGTCGGAATCCTGGGAGATCAGTTCGTTCTTCCTCTCTAGAGCCTGCTCCAGAGCTGCCTGCAACTTCCTAGGTAACAACGTGTCCTCGTCATCCATCTGCAGGAGAAGGAAAATGCAGTGGTAAGGATAATAACTAACAGTGGCTGTATGAATGCTTAAAAATACACTCTCCTTCAATTGTCCCAATAACCCTGATACTATTTATCAATCTCACTTTAAGATGAGAAGTTGAGACACAGAGAGGTTAAGAAACTTGTCCAAGGCCACATGGATAAAAAGTGGCAGAGCAGGTGGCATTCACAGGACCAGCGAAGGGTTCCTTCCTACCCTGGCACCTCGACGAAGTCTCCCCTACTCCCCCAGCTTTAGCTCCAGGAGGAAGCGCAGCTGGCTGGGGTGGGGAGACTGTGACTCAGGCGTGAGGTTAAGCCACCGTTCCTGTCTCTACATTCTGGTTCAGTGTCCGCACCATGATGCCTGTACCCAGGAGACCAAACTCTGTCAATGCTGCATAACAGACGGTACCCTCCCAGAGGGTACGACACTGGGCTGGGCTGTTTGTAGAGAGCCAGCAGGATTTCCATAACTAACAAAGGCTTTTGAAGTTGACAATAACTGCAAACTTTTACATCCCATGGCATTCTATGTGTCACGTGTAATCAACCCCAGCAACATTTCAAGGCAGCTGCTACTACCATGCCTGGTTTAGAGATGAGAACTCGGCTCAGAGAAGCTCAGAGGCCTGTCCAAGACCATGTGGCTCAAAGGTGGCCGAGCCCAGAGGTCACGTCTTTGGACTTGCAGGCCCTGTTGTCTGCACTCCCTCACGCCTTCTAGAAGCTGATGGTGCCAACAAGAAAGGCAGACCCTGCTGAGGTCAAGACTGCTCAGACCAGTTTCTCCCATCCTTGTCTATTCTGTGAATATGGAACCCAGAGAGCTTAACAAGCAGGTGGTGGAGGTTGAGCTGTGTACAACAGTGCTGGCTGCTTTGGAGTCTGCCTTGAACAAGCACCACCCTAGGGAAGGCCACGTTCCGCAGTGTCCCACTCTTACCTGCCGGATGAATCGGTCAGATCCCAGATTCACCATCAGTGCCTGAGGAAAAGAGGCATTAGTGACAGTGATTCAGGGTATGAATCCCTGCAATGCCCTCCCCAGGCCTCCAGACCCCTAGGTCCCAGGGTCAGATAACAGTAGTAACTCCAGCCAGGAACAGCCCTCCCAGGGAGAAAGGATGAGCTGGGTAGAGAGGTCACAAAAGAGAGAATCCCCGTGCCTTTCTCCCTCCACTCCCCCTCTGCCCTTCTCTCCTGGGGGTTTCTGTTCCTTCTGTCCCTTCCTCCTTCCAACCTCCCCCAGCTGGTTCCCCAGGTGGCCCACCTCCTCCACAGGCAGCTCCTTCAGTTTGGGAAGGGAGCTGGAGAGCAGGCCAACCAGGAAGGGGGTGGGACAGCAGACGATGTCAATCATGGAGGCCGGGAGGACAGGAATGAAGGTATGCTGCCAGGAGAAGGGGTAGAGCAAGGCCACCACCGCGTGGGAGCAGCTGGACAGGGTACTGGTGGACAAAGAGAGACAAAGTGCCTGAACCCAGACCCAGCACCTTCGAGGACGGGGAGGTAGAGCCTGCTGGGGCTCAGAACATCCTTTTATGTTAAACCTCCCAGTGCAACAAAAATCGATGCTAATGGGGCTCATGACTGGGTCTGACCCTATAGGCCAGTGAAGCCCCCATATTCCCACCATCAGGGCCCCAAAGACATTGCTACTACCCTCTTTGGTGACTACTTAGAAACAGCCAGGAAGGGATGTAGCAATGCACAGGACACACACAGGACTCACATATACCCTACTCTCCCCAAAGGGCCACCCAAATGCACAGGCAGGCCTGACTAGTGCAGGAGTATCAGCTCAGGCCGGGAGCACAAAGGTAAAGTGAGTAAGAGCTGGTTACCAATTCATAGCGTGCAAGAGCTGGAAGGCCCTACAGAGGTCACCTCATCAATTCCACATTTTACAGCTGGCGCCACCGATACCCAGGCCAGTTTACTCATAAGGGGCAGACCCACAACACAACCAGACTTCCTGTCTCCCAGCCCAGCATGACTTCTGCTCTGCCCTCTAGCCACCCCTTCTTCTCCTTGATTGGAACAAGTGGTCTGACAGGACCACTGACTGCCGTCAGGGGGCTGGCACCATTCTTGCCATCTTTCCTCTCAGGCTCCAAAAAATAGCCACAGGTCTCAGTGGGGTCATCCCTCTCTTGACCTAGAGGGGGCTCCAGGCCTCTATGCCCAGGCACACTACAGGGCTGGCTGTCCAAGCAGAATGACCAGTGGGAGCCAGAGGAAAATCTCTAGGATGCTAGCCATGAGGTACAAAGGTGAGTGCACACTCCCCAGGTGCATTGAAGGCTGGTGAAGGGCACCAGCAAACAGGAGACACACCTGGCCTGGACTGTCCATCTGCCAGGAGCATAGTCCAAGGCCCTCCCCGAGGGACCATGTTACAGATCAGGAGACAGAGGACCACAGTCAAGACCACTTTCAAGCTCGACTCTCCCACCCTGTCCTCCACATCTACGGTCCCACCTATTAGCCATAAAAGCTTGGTCTCTGCGTGATCAGCTCCATAGGAACTCTTGCCCTTTCACGACTAATGCCCCACCAGTCAGAGGACATGGTTCTCTGACACAACAGAAACAGACCCCCTCTTCTAGAATGATCTCTGGATGTTCATGAGTGTTTTGTCAGCCAGTGCTTTGCTTGACTGCCCTGCCACCCTACGGACACCTAAAATACTGCTGGGCCTTGAGGCAGAGACAGGTGCCCTGGCCCCGACAGCCCTTCCCCTGGGCACAGCAGCCCTTCCCCTGGGCACAAGATTTGTGACCCCACACCCCAAGGAGAGCCATCTGAAAAAGATCTGGAAAAAGGTTGCCTCAGGGCCTCGGGACACACTGATCTCCACAGTCTCCTCCAAAGGGACTTGATCCGATCGCCACAGAGCTCATGCACACGTGCACACACACACACATCCCATAGACGTGACATCAGAACCCAGCCAGAGGGACAAAGGACTTGTAACACCTAAAACATGAGGCACGGAGCCTGAGCTGGCTGCACTGCCTGAGCCCTGACGGCAGTCCGGGCCTGTGCGCCCTCACTGGGCTCCCTCCCTGCCCCTCTCCCGTCAGAGGCAGACCCGGGGCAGGAGGACATCTTTTCTAAGACCCAAGACTGGCAGAACTCAAACGCCAGGCCAGGCCAAGAGCAGGGCCCTGGGGCACTTTCCTCCCAGAAGGGTCCTGGATGTGCTCAGCGGCAGCTGCAGCCACAGAAACAACAGCTGTGTTCATATCCCCACTGGAGCTGGGCAAACGGTAGGGTGGCAGAGAGGATGCCCCCAGTGAGGGAATGGAAGCTTCAGGAAAAGAAACCTCAGGGTCCAGGCTCTGTTAGGGGCACCAAGGTCTGGCCAGACCAGAGCCTCACAGCTGGGCAGCAGGGGGTCCTGTCCCAGTGGCCTTCAGGATCCATTTCTCCTGCTCCCCTCGCCACCCCTCATATATGCAGACAGATACCTCAGGGATCCTGGGCTTCTTGGGGGACAAACGGGACAGAGGATGTTTCTTTTCTGCCCCTCGTATCAGCACCTAGCATATGGTATGGCACATAGCAGGTAACGTAATAAATACCTGAATGAATGAGTTCTGCCACCTTGGAGAAACCACTGCTGCCTGTGACAGATTATTTGACCAAAAAAAATAGATAATGTGCTGCCAGTATCTCATCCTCTCCCTGCCTAGCCCACCTCCACACATACTCTTTGCTATGGTCTGTTTGTGTCCCCCCAAATTCATATGTTGAAATCCTAACTCCAAATACGATATTAGGAGGTGGGGCTTTGGAAGGCTTAGGTCATGAGAAAGAAGCCCTCATAAATGGTATTAGTGTTCTTAGAACAGAGATCTCTAGTCCCATCCACATTGGCTGCTTCTGGAACGCCTCGTGTCCAGTGACACCTCTGCCACCCTCTGATGCCACAATCAGATCTTGGCATGCAGAACTCCTCTAAAATCATCAATGCCAATGCTTCGGACCAAGATTTGTGACCCATCCAGCTCTTTCCTTACTCCTCCTAAGCTAGCCTCCCTGCTCACGGACACCTCCAGTCACACCGCCCCCCCCCCCCCAAGCAGGGCTTGACGGGGGACCTCAGGCCGCTCCCCCTGCCCGGCGGGGCTTGATGGGGGACCTCAAGGTATGCTCCCCCGCCGCCCCCCCCCCCCCCCCCCCCCCGCCCCAGTGCTGGGCCAGGAGACCTCAGGCTGCTCCCCTCGCCCCGGGCGGGGGACATCAGGCCACGCCCCCTGCCCAATGGGGCTTGATGGGAAATCTGAGGCTGCGCCCCCTCCTGGCGCCAGGCCAGGGGACCTGAGGCTGCACCCCCCCCCAACCCCCCCGCCCAGTGGGGCTTGATGGTGGACCTCAGGCCACACCCCCACCCAGCGGGGCTTGACGGGGGACCTCAGGCCGCGCCCCTGCCCCAGGGCTGGGCCAGGGAACCTGCCTGGCAGGGCTTGACAAGGGTGGGACCAGCCGGGTCTGGATCTAGCCCAATGGGGGGTGGGAGGGGCGCTGGGTCTGAGTCTCGAGCAATTTTGAGGCGCATGTGGTTGGGCCGGGACTTGACTCTGGGTCCCGTGGTGCACCCCAGACTCTGACAGGAGAGAGATTTTCATATATATTTTACTAATTTTCTTTCATCTCTGATACTTCTATTATAGAGAAAGGGCAAATAGCAATATTAAAATATTTCCTCTAATTAATCCCCTTTTAATGTGCACGAATTTTGTGCACCGGGCCACTAGTCTATAAAAATAAAAGCATAATATGCTAATTATCTGGATGTCCTTCTGGACAGCTGCAGCGGCGGGGCTGAGGCAGAGGCAGTCTCCACAGCAGCGGGGAGCCGAGCCCCTTGCACAAATTTTGGGCATCAGGCCTCTAGTTAGTAAATAATACAAGAACAAACTGTGTTTCATGTACTCACAACTGTAAACCTACTTTTGTCCACCCCATATGTGCATCTGCGCAGTCTTGTCTGCTGCAAAGGAAGTGTCCCTCCTCTTCCTCAGGCCAGTCCTCAACTGGGTTCTCATCTTGTGTGCTCCCAACCACCCTTTCTTCCCGGATTTGCTAACTTTTCCCTCTTTATTTGATCTCACCACACACACACACACACACACACACACACACACACACTCTCACACGGGCTGGTGTTCATAAACACATGCTGGGTGAATTAGTGATGTGCCTTCCCCCTCTTCTCCACCTTGCCCTATGGGGCCCTACCTGAGCTTATCGGCCACAAAAATGACCCGGCGCTCCAGCAGCAGTGAGGCAAAGATTCGGATCAGCTGACGCACACTGAGGCAGGTGAAAAGGCACTCAAAGTCCACGTGCTCCAGCCGGGAATCCATGGGTCGCCGCAGCTCCAACACCTGCAGGAGAGCGATGGGGAAAGTGGGTCGAGGCAGGCCAGCTGGGTGCCACTCCCAGGTCCTTCACAAAGTGATCGGATGCTGGTCTCCCTTCCCACCCTCTCTTTTCCAGGGTCTCTAATCTAGCCCACTGTGCAAAAGACCCAGTCTCTTCCTCCCCTTGGACACCCAACTGGTGAGCAAGAGGGCTAACTCCAGGAGTGTGGGGAGGCTCCAGCAGGAAGGAGCTGAGGGGCCGCCCATCAGGCTCTCGGGAAAGGGAGGAGAGCTGACTACTCTCACAGATGAGAATGAGGAAACAGCATAGCTTGATCTGTAGGGTCTTCCCCGCCCTCTTGCCCATCTCCCCAAGCAAACATCTTGGCCCCCACGCTGACCAGCCCCCACAGTTGCTGGTTGCTCAGAGGCCATAGGAAGAGCAACATCTCCGCACCCCGGGACTCTATGCTCATCCACCTCTGGAAAGGCAATGCTAGTCCTTGTTGCCATGTTCCTTCCCTTTCCTACTAGAAGAGTCTCCTTCCAGAGGCTGTGTCTGTCCTGCCACACTCGCCTCTCTCTACCAGCCTATCTAATCTCTGTGCCAGGGACAAGAAAGCACGAGGAAAGGCCGGCTATTCTGCGACCTTGCCAGGAAGCCGGACTTTCTTTATCAGGGCCGGACCTGGCAATCTTTCCTCCCAAGGGGTTGCAAGGCCACTTCCAAGGTCAGTGCCATGGCGCGGAGAGCCACTTCCCTGGGTGCAGTTATGAGGGTGGAGGGGAGCATGGATCCTGGCAGTGTGGGCCAGGGAACTGCGAACTTCAGGCCACACCGCAGCACTGTCCTGGGGTGGCCTAGTCTTTCCCTTGGTGCCTCAGCAAATGTGTGCAGCATGGAGGTGCAGGCCTCCTAAGAACTGGGGCGCAAAACAAACTCCCCCTTCTAGCCCTATGGTTCCAGAACTCTCTTCAAGGGGCTTTCCCCCCACATCATCTCATCTGTGTCTCGGGGTCTAAGCAAGTGAAGTTCTAACTCCCAGCTCAGTCAGTATTCATCCCTCTGTACCCCGAGAAGCAGGAACATGGGTACAACATGGGCACAAGTTGCCCTAACGACCTGTTTATGCTCAGTCTCCCAAAGATCTGGTACTGGGTACACCCAAAATGCTCAGTGAGTGTGGGTGGAAGGAATCCCCCATCACAATTATGCCAGAGACCTTTGCACCCGTCCTGTCTCTGCCGGGAGAAGACACAGTGAAGTGCCCCTACCCAGCCTCCTGAGAGCCTGCATGCGGTCCTTCCATCCTTCCAAGAGGTTCTGCGGTGCACTGCCCCCATCCCTACCACCCAAGGGCCAGGCGCCCTCCAGGGAGTGAGAATTCACCCAGGCAGCATCCTGACATGGGCCTCTTTTCATTCATCCCACCCTCAGATCACAGTCCAGTGGGGCTGAAAGTGCCTAACCACAGCCTGTGAGACTGGTGCCGGGACAGAGAAAACATGATGAGTGTGTGCAGGGGGGCTTCTGGCTCTGAGGAAAAGTGCCAACCTCATCTGGGCAGGGTGGGGGCAGGGCAGCAGCTCAGCCCAAGATGCTGAACGTGGAGAGAATAAGGGAAGTGTCTTCTAGGCAAAAGAAGAGGGTTCAGGGACAGTAAGCCATTCAAGTCAGAGTGATGGGAAATGAGGCTGCTGAGGGGGCGGGGCCACATCCTGAAGCTCTCCCAGGCCTGCTGCTGGGCTCTTGGGCAGAGTCAGACCACTCACGAAGCCTAAGTCCCTCCCAACGAGGGTGGGCGAAAACAGCCTAAGAGCAATGTCTTAAATGGTTTTCGCCACTCCCAGCAAACCCAGTGTTTCTCTAAGCAGTCCCTCTCCTGTTCTTTGAAATGACTAATTTATTTCTTCTTCCCTCTCTAGAACCCAGCACCCAGCTCTCCCTCTCAGAGGATGACCTTCTTTTCTATTTTGAGAAAACAGAAGCCATCAGATGAGAATCTAAACTCTACAAACCATGGCCCTCCCCTAGTATTACACCAAAATAAAAGCCAGCCCCTCCCTGGACCCCACCACCAGTGCCTTATGGGTGACAGCTGGATTATACCCTCCCTCCTGCTTCTTTTTTGTTTTTGAAATGAAGTAATTTAAGTAATGACTATACCACAAAGCCTGACTCTTTTTTGTGTGTGATTCTTTTTTTTTTTTAATATGTTTTTATTGATTACAGAGAGAGGAAGGGAGAGGGAGAGAGAGAGAGAAACATCATGATGAGAGAGAATCATTGATCGGCTGCCTCCTGCATGCCCCCTACTGGGGATTGAGCCTGCAACCTGGGCATGTGCCCTGATTGGGAATCAAACCATGATCTCCTGATTCATGGGTCAACACTAACCATTGAGCGCACCAGCCGGGCCCTCCTGCTTCTTGAACTTCCTCTGTGGGGCCATTCCACTAGCATCCAAACAACCATCCTCAACAAACTCTCCCCTGGCTCCACACTTCCTCTCAACCACTGTCCCCTTCCCCAGTTCTCTCCACAGCCACGCCTCTTGAAAACATGTCTACACGGGCTGTTTCCACTTTCCACCCCCTAGCCATTCACTTCTCAACTCACACCTCAGGCTTCTGGCCCCCAGTCCCCACTCTTCTGCAACCCATTCTTGTCAAGGCATCTTGCCATCCTCATCCTGACCTCTTGGCAGTTTCTGATCCCTCCTTTCTTCTTGAGATGCCCTGCCTCCCCTTCCTTGGCTTCCAAGCCCCACCCTCTCCTGGTATCCCTCCTATCTTCTCAATCTTCAGGGCTGCTACCCCTCCTCTGTGGGACCTCTCAAAGTTGGGGTCCCTCAGGACTGGGGAGGACCGAGGCTGGGCTCTCTTCTCTTCCCTATCTACACTCTGCTACCACACATCTTCTCTTGGGTGTCTCACAGGTGTCTTAAATGTAACTTGCACAAAATCGGACTCTTCCTCCTCATAACCTGTTCCTCCATCAGGGGCTCCATCAGCTACCCCATTGCTCAAGCCAGAGAGCTGGGAGTTTGCCTTTAAATCTCCCTAACCTTATTCCCTATTTCTAATCAAACACAAAATGCTCTTGATCCTAATTCTAAAATGCATCTCATCCATCTACTTTTCTTCATCTTTTCTAGCACACCTTAATCCAAGCTACTATCATCCCCTACCTACACTACAGCCACAGTAGCCTAGCTAGCATCCCTCTTGTCACCCCAGTCCATTATCTACATAACAGCCAGAGTGAGATCTTAAAAACATAGCTCAGATCCTACAACCCTGCTTTAGATAAAATCCAAAATCCTTACCTTGGCCGAGCAGGCACCCTATGACTTGGCCTCTCCACCCCTGCTCACCACCCTGCCAACCATCTTGGCCTTTTCTCAATTCCTTGACAAGCACACACAGTTCCCCAACTTTTGCCTTTGCATGTGCTGTTCCCTCTACCTGGAATGACCTTCTCCCATCCATACCCTTCTCTTTCAGTCTCCCTCCTCCCACTTCATTTAGTTGACTCTACTTACCTTGTAACCCAGATAAACTGCCCCCTTCTCCAGAGGAGGCCTTCCCTGGCCCCTAATCTAAAGCAGACCCCTCGTGACACACTCACACTCCTGTGCTTTCAGTTGGCACTTAAGGATTATCTACTTACATGTAGAAATACTTATTTACTACTAGTCTCTCCACTAGACTATGAACTCCACAAGGACAGAGCCGTGCTCTCTTTAATTGTATCGTCTGGCATGACCCTGAATGTGAGAGAACACACAGTAACTATTGGGTGAATGAAAAAGGAGGGCAGGCGGTGTTCAGTTTAGTCCAGCCAGGTCAGGGAAGGCCCCTAGGAGTCGCAGAGTTGGGCAGAGAGAATGGCGGTCCTGTCATTCCCTCTGTCAGTTCCTACTGAGCAGGTGTACGAACATGGTGAGCAAGGACGGGCCATGCTCTGGGCCTCCCAGAGACCGCACTCGTAGGTAGGCAGGCCTCCCTCCAGCCCCAGTCCCTCGTCTGAGAGAAGAGACAGCAGCAAATCCCTACCTCGTTGCCAGCACCTGGAAGGAATGTCTTCACTTTGATGGTCTTCCCTGGAGCAGGGAAGGGCGACTCCATGAGACTTCTCATGAAGGGGTAGACCAGCGCAGCGGAGATCCCACGCCGCCGTTCCACCTCATCTAGGACCTGTGCCCGCCACCAGCAGCCCAAAGAGGAAGGGTGTCAGGGCGCTGCCCTTCCCGACCTCCTGGGCAGAGAAGAGGGCAGCCTGGCATCTGACCCGCCTAGGCCAAACGCTGGGAGACAGGAGAACTGTCTTTCCAGAAGCTTCACACCCGACCCTTCTCATTTCTCTTGGCACCCCATGACTGCTCTGCCCCCTAACCAGTCCTGGCCTCAGATGCCAAGAGCTGACTGAGTAGCTGGGAAAAGGAAATACCACTTGAGAGTCAGGTCCCTGGGCACTTGGCTTCCCCAAGGTGGTTTCTGTCCCCAAGAAATCTGTCTCTGCCCATAGCCCAGGGTGGGCTGTGACATGAGCAGACAGACACTGCTGGTGCAGGAGCTGGGAGAGGCCAGCTGGCCAGATGAGGAGCCAGGCTCGGGAATCAGGAGGAAGTCAGAGAGCTCGCCTGCACTTGCTCTTTTCTCGGTTGCATTCTCTCTTTCTCTCGCCCTCTCCTGCGCACACACAGGTGGTTTTCTCATCTAAGCTGGCTGCAGATACTCCTCTGGGAGCTGTCAGCTGGGGGGAGGAAGGAGGAAGGAAGCCAGAGCCCTCTTACCTTGGAAAACAAGCCGAAGCAGCCAAGACGGCTGATGACACAGTATACCTCTGGCAACCGAGGCCCTTTCCCGCTTGGCTGGGCCGGGACAGGAGGAGAGAGACACAGACACAGAGAATGCATGATTACTACATCTGGCTCCTTTTCCTTTGGAACCGAGGGCTGAGGACTACTCTTCTAGTGGAAGAAGAAAGACTCCAAACCTCTTCTTAACCTCTACTCAGCCAGGCTCTCGTGGGGAGCCTTCAGCCTCTGGTGGGCCTGCCAGCCCAAGGTGCCAGCCTCCTGCAAAACTCTACATGGGCTCTGCCCTGCCCCCAAGAAAGACACTGACGGGGCTGGCAAAGGACAAAGCAGTTTGGCAGAGGCTGTGGTATGATGTGTAGATTTACATCTCTAAGGCTGGGACCCTCAAGAATGCAATGGTAATGAGAGGAACTTGTATATATTCTTAGTGGCAAGCCATGTAGTCTTCTGCTCCCCCAACAGGGGGCATTCTGCAAAACATTCCTTTTCTCGGATGCTCTTTTCTCCCTTGCTTGACCCATCCCGTTCTGGGAAGACTAATTAAAAATAGATAAGTGTCCTGGGCTGGGTACATTACTGAAGTAAACTCGTGAGATAAGCACTATTATCCCCATTTTATAGATGAGTAAACTGAGTTAAAAATATTAAGCCATTGCTCAAGATCATGTATCAACAAGTCATGGAACCAGGAGTCTGTTTTGACCCTGATTTGCTGTTTTGCCTCTAAAGCATGCTGCTTTCTTACAGGAAGGAAGAGAAAGGGATACAAAGGCATGGGATAGAGGTATGCTACAGAGTAGAGGAGAACAAAGAAAAAAGTGATTTAAAAGGTGGGCAGTGGAGGAGTTATGCACTGAGAGCTCCCCATGCCAGGAGCCCCCAAATGCAGGCTGAGGTGAGCCCACAGGAGTCTATTGCTCCAGCCACGGGCTGATAGGGCTCTGTGGCCGCCTCTGGCTCAGAGGCCGGGAGTGCCTGGCCAGGCCTGGGAGGGAGGGAGGAGAGCAGCAGGTGCTGGCCCCGCATGCAGGCTGCTAAGCAAATGCAGATGGGGCTATTTCAGTCTCCAAACCTGCTGGCCACACGTCACAGATCTAAAGAGAAGGCAGAATCTGTTTTTGTCCATATTAGGCCTGAAACTCACTCCTCAATCTTTCCCTCTCCCCCGCCTCCCCTAAAGCCCCAAGTGATTAAATCAAGTATGTGGGATTTGGGTTAGAATCATTGTGTCCAATCTGCAGGAATGCCGAGCTAGTGCCAGCCCCCTTGGCAGGGACCCAGCCCAGGCCCTCTCTGAGCAGGCCAGGACAAACACGCTCTTCCCTGGGGGCAGCAGGCCCCCTGCAAAGGAGCAGCTCCGACCCGGCTCTGCTCCTGCAAAGGGAGCCCTCGGAATGCTCTCCTCCAGGCCCGGGGAACCGGGGGCGTGCTGTCCACTGCCTGGCTCACCACCTGCATCTGTACTGCCCCACACTCCCTTAGCCCCACACGCTGGGCATCCATATAACACTTCTCCCCAGACTACCCTTTGGGGTGATCCAAGAGCACCAGACTTGGTGTTAAAGGATTTGAGAATAAACCTGGCTCTGTCCCTCACTGGCTGTGTGACCCTGGAATATCATTACACTCTGAGTCTCAGTTTCTTAAACTATAGAATGGACATAACAGTACCTTATGAGTTATTATGAGAATTAAGGAAAATGACATACTTAAAGCATCTAGCCTGGAACATAATAGGTTCTAAATAATAGTTTATTCCCTTTGCCTTACCTTCTACATTGAAAGTCCTACCCCCTCCGCTCCACTATCAAAAGTTCCTTGAAGGCAGGATCCATGTCTAACTCACCTTTATGGGCCTTTAGAATGTTTGCTGACCCTCAACAGGTGTATGATACGTGTTTATAAATGAATGAATGAATGAATGAATGAGTGAATGAATGAGTGGCCCCAAATCCTTCATTTGGGGTCCCTGCTGTATATTACCCTTGCCGAGGATCGCCCTCATCTTCCCCAGACTGGCATCTAGTAAGGCCTTCTCCCACTAAAACCTGGGAACCCTGAAACATAGTTGACAACCCTAGCCAACAACACTCCTGATGAGTTCCAGGGGACAGTGCAAACAGGACTCTTACCGTTATCTCTATGTATTTCCCAGGACTCATGGGAAAGGAGTTAGGAAAGGGCTTCTCTCTCCACAACATGGCTTATATTTTCAAAACTCTCCCCTCTGAGTTCAAGGCATCTCTCCCAGAATCCCATCGGAAAGGTTAACTCTCCCAGAATCCCATAGGAAAGGCATCTCCCACAAACCCAGAGAAGGCACTGCTCTGTTCCTGCTCAGCCTCCAGCTCTACGAACCATGGACAGGATGCCTCCCACATCAGGCTGGCTAGAAATGGGGGTGAAGAAGATTTTCCTCCACCCCAATCTGTTGCGCACACACATACTGCTGGGGTGACATAGTCCTGCAATCTGGAATTAGCAATCAGAGCTCAGAAGCCAGAGACAAATGAATGAAAAGACAAAGTATAGGCAAGCTAAAAACATATGACAGCCCAGAAGAAGGAGCTCCATTCTCTCCCCCATATTACACATACTCTTAGGGCCCAGTCAGAGCGGCCCCTTTGAGTCCTGCCAACCCAGGAGTGCCTCATCTATAAGAATGTGTGAGTGTGTGTAGGTGTGTGTGTGTAGTGAGCGTGTGTGTATGTGTATGTATGAGTGCGTGTGTGAATGTAAGTGTGTGTGTGAGTGTATGTGAGTGTGTGTGTTGGGGTGGCCTCAGAGAGCACACAGGAGAGCAGAACATAGCATATCATACAAGCTAAAGTCGCAGAAGGGCACACAAACATACAAATGCTGTGGCCCAGCCCCTGAGGACTGAACAGCCCTACTCACCAGTAAACGCCTGCAGTAGCCAAAGCGTCTGCTGCCATCCTCCCCGGTCAGCATGAAAGAAAAAGTCTCACTGGAACAGGGAGAGGTCTGGCATCAGGAAAGCATCAGAGGACCCAGGGACAGCCCCCAAGAAGGGGACTGCCATCCCAGGGAGGGGGTGAAGGGCCGGGTTGCTGTGGAGAGGAGGTTGGGACTAGGGTGGGCCCCATTCAATTGCCCACTGTCATGGGGGTAAAGAGGCTCTGCCCTCATCCTCCCGCCAGCCAGGTCGGGCAGGCCTCACCTGGTATACTCGGACACAGGCATCCAGTCCTTGGCATCAGGGAAGCAAAACTGGGGAATGGCCTTGAGCCTCTCCTCTGCCTCGCGCATCTGCTTGGTGGGTCGGTCCAGCTGCAGGCAAGAGGAATATGGGGAGAGATGGACAAGGGAAGGCATGGAGCCTGGGGGTGGGGGGTAGGGGTGGCTAAGAAGCATCTCCTCCCCTGAGAGCCCTAGATGGCATCCTATCAACTGGCATGCTTCTCAGCAAACCCTGTCCCCACTCCCAATTCTCACAGAGGGGTCTGGGTGTGGGATGAGCCATCGTTTATTCATTCCATGGACATCAAATGGGCACTTTGCATGTGGCACCTGGCACTGTGCCAAGCGCTGGGGCTACCAATGGAAACCAAGTGGACAAGGTCCCTGTCCCTGCACACTGGTCAGGAGAGTGAGATCATCAACAACAAAATTTCAGCGCGGGCCCCAAGTAAATAAACAGGGTGATAGGACAGAGAGAACTGGGCTTCTTGAGGGTATCTGGAAAGATCTCCTGGAGGAAGTACTATCTGAACAGCGAATGAAGAATGAGAAAGAGCTAGCAGCCATGGGAAGAGCTGGGAAAAGACATTCCAGACAGATGCTCCGGGTGAGAAAGGCTTGAGTGTCAAAGGAAGGGAATGGAGGCCAGCATGTGGTGCCGAGGAGGGAAGGAGTAGAAAGAGGTAAGGTAGATGGGGGAATGGGTACAGAGTTTCCTTTTGGGGTGATGAAAATGTTCTAAAATGAATTGTACATCTCTGTGAATATACTAAAAGTCATTTAATTGTACACTGTAAAGTAGGTGAATTATACAGTATGTGAATTATATCTCAATAAAGTGGGCGGGGGGGGGGGGCGGGAAGAAGCCAGGGGCCCTTTGTCAGGATGCTTGTTAGTCCTTGTAAGCAATGTGACTTTAGTCTAAGCACCCTGCTCTCCCCACCCTCGCCTTCTGCATAAACGCCCACAGCCCTTGGAACCCTGTCTTCCCTCCTGGCGATAAGCAGCTGCGCGCAGGGCAGCCAGGTGAGTCGAAATGGCAGGATGGGGCCTCTCTTCTTCCCCGGATGGGCCAGGCAGCCAGAGGCGGTAGAGGAGGGGTGCAGGGGTGGGGACAGCCTCACCTTGGGAAACTGGTAGGAGACTTCAGGGAGGTAGGTGTTGCGGGATGGCTTCTTCTTGAGCGAGACCACCACAAAGTACTCAAAGAGCTCCCGCTCCTGCCACTCGAGCAGCTCCAGCTCCAGCGTCCGGTAGCTGGGCGCACGCTTCAGCATCGACTGGATGTGGACCAGGCGCTGTGTGTGGGCTGGGGGCAGGTCACAGGTCAGGAAGCAGACCCCACGTTAGCCCCCTTCCATACCAGACTCGGGGCTCAGTCTCTATGGGTCACCTCTAAGCACATGAGCCTAGTCTGACAACCTCGCCCAGCTAGGTCTGGGGGAGAAGGGGTAGGAGCAAGGTGTCGCCCTGACACAGGGAGCTACTGGTCTGGGCCTCCTGGAGCCTCTGGAGGCTGTGCTGGGCCAATAGGACTGCCCAAGCCAGGCAAACCCAGGCATGTGTCACTGGCGCCCAACCACCCCTGTGCCAGCAGGACTAGGAGATATGAACATCCACAAAGGCTTCATCCTTAGGCCTCAATCAGTCCTTGAACTTGAACCCTTGGTCCCCGTCCTCAGGCCCAAAGTCCACTTGCCCACTTGCCTGGGCCAGTGGAGGTGGGAAGGAGGGGACTGGCTCCCTCCTCCTTCCATCCTCTAGGCCGGGTTTCCCAGGAGAGAAAGGACAGGGATTTGTCCAAGGCCCCGGGAATGTGAAGGCCCCAGAGCCTTTCCGGGAGGCAGCAGTCCTCCCCTCCAGGGGAAGGGAGATGAGTGGCCTCGGGCCTCCGGAGGACCGGCTTCCTCAGACCGAGGCACATTCCTTAGAACCAGAAGAGGCGCTTGCAATCTTCCGAACCCATCTATGTCCGCCCGGATTCGCATTGACCGGGCAAACCCAGTACCCAATCCCTACAGACAGCTGCTTGGGAAAGTGTGGGCCAGGACACCAGCCTGAAATTTGGCAAAGGAGATGTCTAAAGTTAACCTTGCAGGACTGAGCTCACCTGACTGTAGAAATGGACACTCCCATAGCTCCTTGCTCTGCTGGCCCGGTATCCTGCCTGCCTGCTCTCTCTCCAAACCAGGCCAATTGGGACATGGGCACGAAACACGAGGAGGGAGGGAAGGCTTATTCCCCAGAGCCAGGGCTGGGAATGGCTGCCATGCTCGTGGGGAGCCACACCTCACCTTTGAACCTGTCGTCAGAGTCGCTCTCGCTCTCACTGTTCTCATCTGGAAAGAAACAGCAGGAGTGCATGCTTGCTGAGCCCCTGCCCCGCAGCAAGTGTTTCCGGTGAACCCCACGCCCCAACTCTTCTCACGAGGGATGAATCTGTACCTTGTTCCAGGTCCGGGGGCCCATGGCCAGGCACTGAGTGGCCTGAGACCAGGGTCCTTCAGAGCTCAAACTGTAGGTGCTTATCTATATACAAACCCTTACCGTCCAGTCCTGATCTGGAGAAGCTGAGGACGCAAGTCAGTCTGGACTTTCCTTCTGCCTGAAGTAGATTCCCCAGCCACCTCCCTACTCAGGGCCTCACAGCCCAAAGCCTGAACCATCCCATTCACAGCTTTCTTCCCTCTTTAGCCCTCCCCGCTCATGTGACTACTTCTTGGCTGGGCTCTACCCTCCTAGAAGGCAGCAGGATCCCCAGATGGGCCCACAGAAGGGTAAGCTGAGGCTAGTCCATGCCTCTCCCTGTTTCTAATGCCCAAGGGCCCCAGACACCTGAACCAGTTCGAGTATCAAGGCCTACCTCTCAGTGATGCTGTCTCAATGCTGGACATAGACAGCTTTTTTAACCTCTTCTTTCCTCTCTTGGCATTGTAGATGGAGTTAATTCTTTGGACAAGCTGGGTGAGAAAAGCAGGGAGGGTGAGGTAACCTAACACCAGCTGCCCCTACCGCCAAGAAGGCTGCTTAGTAGGCCACCCGTCGTCTTATTGGTGCAAGCTTGCTGCCCTCCATGCCCCAGGCCCAATGCTGGTCTCCCTGCTACCTTGACACCAAGTGCAGACGGTCAGGTAGCTCTCCATCTACACGCCCCCGAAGTGGACTCCTGTCCCAAGACAAGGACATTAAACTTAGCTCCCCAGAGGAAGGAACTGGGATCAAACTGGACAGGATGGGAACTCCTGGGTCCCAAGAGTCCCTGAACCAACGGAGACAAAGAGCTCCTCAGATGCAATAACAGGAACAGGGATTCCAGCCTTTCCCCTCTGGGCCAGAACCTGGAGCCTGACAGGAAGGAGCTAAATTCCCAATATACCCAAGCATTGTTTGCAGGCTAAAAATACCAGTTAGCTAAATCCTGCTGCTTTGGGCTGAGGGTTTGGGCCTGGCTGCCTATAAATGACTACTGCAAACTCTTAGTTCTGAGAGTTATAGAAAGGGAGTCAATGTTTGAGTCTGAAGTCCTTCGAAGCCTGAAAATATTTGTGCAGAGAGACCTCAAAATGCACACCCCAAATTGCAGTAATGGGGAATCTCCTAAGGACTGGTTTCCATCCATCCAGAGCCATGGAGTACTTCTTAGGGGCAGAGGTGGGCCTGTCCTTCCCGTAACATCTGCCTACCATTAATCACTTACTGCATCTTTATTGATAAGAAAGGGGAATTAACCAGATGAAAAAGAAAGGCCAGTGCATGGACCCAGGATATACTCAAGGAGAACTGAGGGAGCAATCCCAGATTAGGGGAAGGAAGGAAAAAGGAAGGAAGGAAGGAAGGAAGGAAGGAAGGAAGGAAGGAAGGAAGGAAGGAAGGAAGGAAGGAAGGAAGGAAGGAGCCACCTGCCTGCCCGCCTGCCTGCCCAGCCCCACTGGGGAGGCTACCTTGGGAATGCGGCGGGCCCGGCGGCTGGACAGCAGCTCACTCGTGGTGCTGAGGCTGTCCTCATGGAGGCTGGAGGGTGAGGATGGCAGGCTCAGCTGAGCCAGCAGCAGCATGTCATCGTGGCTGTGTCTCTTGGGTAATCGTGGCAGCCGGTGGCTCTTCCTTTCTGACCAGTTTCCACTGCGCAAGGTCTGGCTGCCGGGTTTCAGGGAGAGCTGGCAAGGGGGAGGCATGGTGGGGGAGGGGCTCACCACAGAAGCCTTGGCCAGCACTGACCTGCTGGGGCCTGGACTTAGCAGCCACAGGATGGCATCACCGGCTCCCAGAATCCCACCCTGAAATTTCCACCCTCTGGGGTTTCCTCTTTCAAGACCTCAGCTGCTAATCAGGGCTAGATTAGATACTTGCTTCCACAAAGGAAGCTTAAGGACTTCTGCCAGAATAAAGAAAGCAGAGGCTAAGAAAACGGGGCTGTCATCTGAGTGGAAAAAGGCCAACCGGGAACTCTGGGGGCTCCCCTGAGCTCTGGGACAAGGCTTAGACGTAGACTTTGCTCTCTACCGAGCCCGGCTGCTGCAGCCAATCTTCCCCCGCAGCCCGATCCAGTCCTAAAAGGCTTCCCCAGTAGAGGCCACAATCTACATGCCGGCCTGGCCCTGCTCACGTATTCTAGGGGCAGCACAGCGCTCTGACCACCAAAGCCCAGCAAGGCCGGCCTCAGAGCCAGGTGGTTCCCTCACAGCCCTGATCTACTTGCTGCCTCCCTCCATCCAGACTGCCACTCTACAGTCCAGGCCGCCTTCCTCTCAGCGATCCTGCTCACTGCCAGCAGCACCCCCTGCAAACTCGGCATGCCTCCCACCTGCTGTGTGGGTCTGGCACTGCCGCTCATCACTCTGCACCATGTCCTCCTTCCTCCCTGCCCTCAATGCCTCTTTCCTTCCCACCTAATCAGTCAGGCAATGCACATTCAATAGAAGCACATTAGGAAGGTAAATCTTTTATAAAAATAGTCACAATATTCCAGTCAGAAGAAATCATTTTTATATTCTCTAGCCAATGTTAAAAATATTCAGGTCCCTCTGGCCCTGGCCAGTGTTTCTCAGTGGTAAGAGAGTCAGCCAAAGCACTTAAGGGTCATGGGTTCGAGTCTTCATCAAGGGCATGCACCTGCATTGTAGGTTCCATACCCAGCCCTGGTCAGAGCACATGCAGGAGTCAACCAATGGGTGTGTCTCTTTCATATCAATGTTTCTCTCTCTCTCTCTCTCTCTCTCTCTCTCTCTCTCTCTCTCTCTCTCTCTTCCCTTTTTCCCCTCCCTTCTACTTTCTCTCTAAAAAAAAATCAATGGAAAATATATCCTCAGGTAAGGATTAAAAACATATATATACAGGTCCCCCCATTTGCATGGAGAATTACAGATGCCAGGGTAGGTGCAAAGCACCTTAATTCTCCTGCCTCCTGTCCACCACCCTGGACAAGGCCAGAAGGAGCTGAAGTCTGAGGGCCTCCTTTGACCCTTCACCCTTCTCATTCTGCCTTCTTTCAGTCCATTCCTGGGAGAGTCATTCTTCTTCCCTCCAACAGGAGTGGCTCCAGGTCTCGTGGACACCTGGCTAGCTCTCAAAACTGGTTCTTGGACCTGTGCCTGGCCCCCCAAGTGCCAGTATGAGGTCATTTCTGCCAGCGCTGCAGCATGCCAAGGCTCCAACCAGGGCCCTGCTTTCCTGCTTCCCACAGAAGGGGGCAGGAAAATGATAAGACAGCAGACCACGGGGACTCCTGCCTTAGCTGGGCAGCTCAGAGCTCTACTGGGGAGAGGAAGGCAGCCGGACAGGATGCCCTGAAGAGCATGTCTCGATTGTCCCCAAGGGCTTCAACAGGCCACAGTCCCTGAGTGCAGAGCTCTCTCCCGACTGAGGTCACATCCTTTGCCAAGCACTGGGGAGGGGAAAAGCCGAATGGAAACAGGCCCAGCCTGGGTAGGACAGGCCCCCACGGTGGCCCGCGTGCTGACCTGCAGGCGCAAGTCCAGCTGCCGTTACCTGAGTGGGCGGGTTGCTGTACTTCCTGTCCTGAGGACTCCACATCCTGTGCAGAGAGTCCAAGGAATTCTCTGACAGTTGCTGGGATTTTCGTCCCGCTCTGCGGCTCTTTAAGTCCACATCCTCATATGGGTTCTCCTTGGGCAGATCTCCTGCAGAGGAGGAAAGGTTAGAGAGGGGGAGAAGGGAAGAAGGAAGCACGCACGCTCTCTCTCACACAAATAAACAAGCAGAATTCCTGTGAACCAAAGAGAATGGCTTCTGCCTGGCCCTTCGGCTCATGAGTCACGCAGCGCCCCGTCTGCAGTGGGAGGCTACAAACAGATCCTGGCTCCCAGTCCAGAAGCTGAACCCCCCACCCCCAGTTCAGCTCAGCCTTGTCTGGCCTCTGTTTTATAAATTCAGGGATTGCACAAGACTGGCTCAGCCACCCCTGCCTGTGCCCAGCCAGCCGACAGCGCCAACACCAGGCGTCTCTCCTTGGCTCCTGTCCCTCTGCTGTGCAAGCCCCACAGATGCACAATTCAAGGCAGGAGAGGCTTAGAGAGGTCACGAGGCTGTCCCTTTACTGACTGCTCCCCGAGGACCCACTTTGGGGGGGATGGGCTTCGAGGAACTCTGGAGAACTCTAGGGCGCAGGGCTTTCCCAGGCCTTGCTCTCACCCACTACGCTGCTCAGCAACTCCTTTAGGGCTGTTCTTCTGTCTGGTCCACTGAGGGAACCCTAGCACCACACAGAGATTAGCAAGCAGTGACGTGCAGTGATTATTTATTCAATGAACTGTTCTTGCACTGTGCCACTCTGTTTCCTGTACTGCTGAGCTCGGCAGAAAAGAGAAGGCCCTCGCTCCCCTATGGGAATAAAGTCTCCTGCATGACAGGAGAGGCGGGAAAGGCTTGAAAGGAGCCTGGGCCGAAGGGGTGGGGTTGGGGGTTCTCCAATAGCTGGCAGCAGGCACTGTAGGGGCAGGACCAGGGAATCTCAGAGACCAAAGCACAGCCTCTGCCTTGAAGAGCAACCCCCTCCCAGAAGCAATACCCTCCTGCCCCTTTTCCTCCGACACATGCCTGGGCTTTTCTAAAATGCAATATTATAACCCAGGCCAGTCCTGCCAGAATCACGGTCCATGGGGACTGTGAGTGACCACAGCCCTCTGCTCCCCTCCATATCAACACCAACATGTGGGACCAGGGTCCTAGGCACCAGTGGCTGGAATGAGGCATTGGAGGCAGCACACGTGGTGAGAGTGGGGCTCACTCCAGCTCCTCTATTCAATAGCAAGACTGAGCCTGGGCGACCAACCAGCCCCAGGGATGGCTGGGCTCACCTCATGCCCAACGGAGTTCAGGACCCCTTCTGGGGGAGCAGAAGGGCTAGAAATAAGGGCCCCTGGAACACAAGCTTTCTGAGGCTAGGATGCAGCAGAAAAAACAATCCCCATATGCTTACCAATTTCTTAGTTTCCAAAGCCAAGATCCCCCCTATTGTGGTAGCTACTTACTACTAGCAAGAAAAACCACAATGAATTTAGGAAATGCCTTTAGAGAGATGTGAGAGGATAGGGAGGAGGGGACGAGTGAATGGAAGACTTCAGTCAGAGTTAATAAGACTGCCCTGGGAGTCTTAGATGGGTCAAGAAAGGGTTGGGGACCAGATTAAGTGATTCCCAACACCCAGCAATTGAGCAGCCGTTTTCCTGTAACACAGTCATGGTATGAAAATGACTTGTCTCCATTCCAGAGCCCTGACTAAGCAGAGCTGGCCCAGCAACCCTGCCTCAGGGAGCCAAATATTAAACCTGGCACCCCCTGCAAGCTGGCTCCTGCCACCCCACTGTGGACACTCAGGAGGAGTCAGGGTAGACTCTACTTCTTGGCCCCTCTCCAGCACACTTCCTGGAGCAGTGAGGTGGGGGGATCAAGGGTCAGCAAACGCCAGGGCAGTCATGTGATCTGGTGAAATGAGACCAGAGCACCACTGTTGAGAGGGGGACAGGAAGAGCACTTCCTACAAGCTCATCAGATCCACACTGCCCTGGGCCAGAGGGGCAGCCAGAGCCCTATCGTCATCCCCACCCCCAATCCAACTCCTTTAGATCAGAGCTTCCCCAAACTACTGACATTTGGGCTGGATAATCCTTGTCGTGGTGGACTGTCCTGGACGTGCACGTCTGCAGGATGTTTAGCAGCAACCCTGACCTCAATCCACTAGAGGACAGCAGCATCCCCTCAGCTGTAATAAGCAAAAATGTCTCCTGAGCAAATGGATGGGTGGGTGGGTGAATGGATAATGGAAGAAAAGACAGGAAGGGAGGGAGGGAGGAAGGGATGGAGGGAGGGGAAATTGTCCCCCCCCCCCCAATTAAGGACCACTGCTTTCATAGGAAATATAATCAATAATATTGTAGTAACTATGCAGTGTCAGATGAGCACCAGACTTATCGGGGTGATCACTTCATAAGGTATATAAATGTCTAATCACTATATTGTACATCTGAGACTAATATAATATTCTATGTCAACTGTAATTAAGAATAATTTTTTTTTAAAAAAAAACCTGCTTTCTATAGATGTTTCTGGATTTCCTAATAGTTTCTGAGTGCCATGACAGGTATCCCTCTTTTCCTCCATCCTTCTCTTCTCCTCCCTCCCTCCCTCCTCATCTCCCTTCTTTCTTTCCCCGGAATCAGAGCTTTGAACATTGATACAAAATCCAAACCTGAAAAACAAACAAACAAACAAACAAACAAACAAACAAACACAGATGTAGGAGACTGAGGCCCAAGGAAGGAATAGATGTATGACATTGGTGCACATTAGTGACAACCTGGGAGGAAACAGGTGGGAACGCCAGGTTCTTAACACGAGTCTTGCCTCTGGAAACAAAATTTCAGGAAAGCCTCACATGCCTGCTCCTCCTACCTGCCTAGTCCTCATATCAGCCACTTTCGTCTCCAGCAATGCTTAACTTCCTGTCTGATATCACCAGGCCGCTAATCATTTCTCCAGGAAGCGACCGCTGGCCCCAGCCCAAGCCCTGCCCCCGCCCCCGCCTTGGCATGGGCCCCTCACAGCCCTAGTTCACCTGCTCCTCTCGGCTGCCTAGACTGTCCCTGGTTGCCCTCTGGAGCTGTCTCACTGAAATACTCCCAGTCGTCTCTTCAGTAGTAAGGGTGCCAGGGGTGGGGGTGTGCAGAGACCAAGCAGGCCCTGAATCCCAGAGCCCCTAACGTGAACCTGCTGGGAGCAAGTTAACGTCAAAGCAATAGCTCCGAGGCTGGGGGAGGAGGAGGTTGGAGGATAAGGCTCAGAACTTCCTCCGGGGAGCAGAGCCACAGCAAGGCCAGGCAAGCTAGGCCTGAGTGGAGAAACGTGGTGAAGATTTAGGAGACAGACAGCGGGGCAGACTGCAAGGCTTTCACCTGCATTCCTGCCCTGACTTCCCTGAGGCGGCCCTACACTGCCCTGGGGGAGGTAGAAGAGGTGGCCTCCTTCCCTGGAGGCCTGGCCCTGAGCAACCCCATCTCATCTCATCAAGCCCAGCTGGGGAAGCCAGAGGTCTCAACCCTTCCCAGCTTTGCTGATGAGATAAGGGACAAGGGCATGGCCAAGAATTTCTGCTTCGAACTCTTTTAAAGGGACTGTCAGAGCCCAAACGTATCACAGAGATCCTCTGGAAGGAAGAACCCAGCCCCACCCGGCCTGGCCCCCACTCCTCCCCATAGCTCCTCTTGTTATTAACCGAATGTGCCAGCACCCCCCTCCCTGCACACACCCAACTGGAAGAACCAGTTAGGGAAGGAGTGTGAGTGTGTGTGTGTGTGTGTGTGTGTGTGTGTGTGTGTGTGTGTGCGTGCAGTATATGGACAGGCACTGAGAATTTCTCCAAAGAGAATCCTAAGCTTCCTGGACCACACCCTGGGTCTGCTGCTTCCCTCAGCATCTACTCTCTGGGTTCCAACCAGCTGTTTCTTCCGGTTTTCCGCTTCTCCGTCCCCACCCCCTCTTGCACACACACAGTGAAGAGAGGGCCAGGATCAGGGCCCAACTCCCTCCACAATGCACAGCACATCGGATGGGAGCTCTATGGGGCCAGCGTTACCCACCCACCAAGCCTGGGCACCATTTCCCACCTGCCTGGCATACTGTTCCCTGGGCTGCAGCCTCTATACTGTCAGGGGCCCTCTGATCCTTACTGCTTCCCAGTCTGGGGACAAAGGAGAGAAGAGGGCAGAGGGAGAGCGGAGGCTTAGAGGGCTTTGCAGGCAGGCTGGCCAGCCTGTCCCTAGCTCCCACCCACTCAAGTTCCTGGAAACGCTCCCTCAGCCCCAGCGAGCTGACAGGAGTGGGAATCTCTGCAGGAATGCAGCCCGGGCTCCCTGGTCAGGCGCCCAGGCCACTCCACATAACTCCCTAACAAGCTGCTTCCTTGGGTGCATTTTTAAGTGTCAGGCTCAGAATGCAAATGATGATAAGGCTTTGGAGAAAAGCAGCATCTTCCGGGGCAGAGGTCAAGTTGGACAGGTGAGAATTAACAGCCCCAGGAAAGCAGGGAGGCAGTCACTCTGCTTTTGAACCCCTCTATTGAAAGTCAGCAGGATGAACCTCAGCTTGCTTTGGAGAACCCCACCCCAGTTCCCCAGGCGTCCTGTCTGGTGTGGGAGGGAGGCTGGCAAACTCCCAAGGCCCTGGTTCAAGCCCACTGCTCACAGAGAAGACAGGCCAGTCTCTGGGCCAAATGGCCCTTAGTCTCTCACAGACCAGGAACCCAGTCCAATGGGCTGCTCCCCAAGGTGGACGTTTAGCCTGGGTGCTCTTCCCTCACAGCCCCATGCCATACACCCCTCCCAGAGCTCCGTCTGTCCCTCTGCAGGCCAGGCAGCACAAGAGATGGGTGATCCAAACAGAATCAGAACCGGACCCTCACATAGCACAGGCTGGGCACAGAACAGAGAGGCTTTCTGGGAAATCATGCCAAGGCGGGGGCGGGGGCAGGGGCAGGGCACTGGTCAATCTGAGGCAAAAAGTGAAACTGACATTCAGAGTTCAGAAACAAGGGCCCCCTAGAACCTCTGGAGGAGGCTCCAAATCTCTGATCCTGTCTCCAGGATGGAGAAAGGAATAAATCAACCAGAGTCTAAGAGAGAGAAAGCTCCCTCTAGCTTCCCTGGTCAGGTCCACAAATTCAGACCTGGCTGCCGTGGGAGCTACAAAGAAGGAAAATGGGCACTGAAGTAACTACAGACCTGGAACCCACCCACCCCACAAGGCAGAAGCAAAACCCAGGTGCCCGGGCCATGCCCTGCCCTCCCTCCCACACTACTTCCCCCAACTCTCTACGCCGAAGATCCAGAAGCTGGTGAGCAGCTAAGGAGCATGCCCCAGCTCCAATGCCTTACCCTGGTTCTAAATCATCCGTCCAAGGAGTATCCAGGCTGCTCCTATGTTGTCTTGCTTCCTCATGCCACCTCTCAAAGCGGCAAAAAGTCCCCTTTACTGAGCGAGGAGGCCCAATCCCAGACACACTTGCCTCCTTCTTCCTCTTCTCTCTAACCTGACCTAAGAAGGCCCGAGAACAGTTCTGCTGCTCAGGAAAGTGGCTGAAAAATTCTCTCTCTCTCCCTCTCTCTCTCTCTCTCTCTCTCTCTCTCTCTCTCTCTCTCTCTCTCTCTCTCTCTCTCACACACACACACACACACACACACCACCAGACACCGCTCCCAAACAACCCCAACCAGAGTCCTAGAATCATGGATCTCCGGACAGTTCAAATGGTTAAAGCGTCCCTTTCTCTCACTTCAGTTCTGTTCTACTGAACATCCCCCACCTGAAATCCCTGGGCGGCGCAGAAGGGCTGTGAAGCTTCTCAAAGAGAGAACAGTGAGGACCAGTGTGGGTAGTGCCTCCTCTGCCCAGGGCAGCAGCCACAAGGGCCGTGGGCAGCAATGACACATTACAATTTACTCCAAACAAGAGGAAATAGGAATCATCCTGCAGCTGAGGTAGGGAGGGAGGTGGGGTTGTGCCTCTGATCCCCACAGCTCTTGACCCCAAGGCTGGGTGACCCGTGCATACAGAGCTTTGTCCCAGTTGTGAGGGACGAGGTCTCCCTCCTCAAGCCCTTTTGCTGTTGGAGGGATTTCACTCCCACAGCCTTCCAGTTATGACCTAATTTTAGATGGCTACATACTAATCACTTCCGTTCCTGGGAAAGCAGTGCCTATGTGGATCGGATCATTGTAGCCATCGCCCCAGAAATGCTGGCCTAGCAAGTTCTAAGGAGAAAAGGATAAGCCTGACGGCTCAGAGCAAAGAGGGAATGGGTGGTTCTCTTTTCCTAAGATCCCACAGTCTTATGAAAGTCTACAGGGTTCTCCACTGGGGCCACTTCTCTCTGATGTGTTAACTAAGACTATGTCCCCTCCAGCCTCAAGGCCTACGAAAGGCACAGAGACAGGGATAGGAGAGAGGATGAGAAAGATGAGAGAGATCAGAGACAGAGACAGAAAGAGGAGAGAGGATGAGAGAGATCAGAGACAGGGAGAGGAGAGAGGGATGAGCGACAGAGAGAGAGAGGAGAGAGAGGAGAGAGAGATGAGAGAGTAGGCCACTTCCCTGGGACACACACTTTACTTGAGCTGAATTAAAGCCTGCCTCCCCCAAAGAGAATGAGGCCAGAATTAAAGTGAACGCCCAAAATAAACCCAACCCAGCCTAGATTATTGGGTTTTTATTGACCCTCAAACACAAGTTCGCCAACACCAAGTCCTCCCAGCTGTCGGCGGACAATTTGCCGAGTTGTCTTACATTCCTGACCTCTGAGGAAGAGGAATGAATGGTTCCAGACTATCTTCTCAAAGATGTTTGTACAGCAAACAGCCTTGGAAGACAGGAACAGTCTCCCTCCAGGGCAGAGGCAGAATGGATTCCTGACCAGAGCAATAAGGATAATGTCTCCTGATGGGCAGGTTTGCAAGCAGCCCCTTGAAAAGATTGGGGTTTCCTAATCCTGGGGTGCCGCCTCTACCTGGACCTCCTCTCCACTGCCCCGTGGGACGTGGGAGCAGGGCAACCATGCGAACATACAGCTCCTGCTGCTGCTGTGCTCTGAGTAATCAAGTGCTTTGCCTGTGATCCGGGAGTCTGCCAGCATCTAAGAAACTGGGGCCGGCTGAACTGGTTAGCCCGTAAGCAGAGGAAAATCTTAGGGGTTTTCACTTTAGGAGGTGCTTTGGTACATATTTAACCTCATTTAATCCCAACAGTAATCCTATGAAGTATGATTACTATTATTTTTGTGGTTGCCATAACATCATCATTTGAGAAAACAAAGGCCTCAGAAAAGTTAAGTGATTTGCCTAAGAACACAAAGCTAAGGAGGGCACCTGTTGGACTCTCAGGCCTTGCAAAAATAAAAGAAAGGGATAATGTGGTTTTCCCCTTTTTATGGTCCCAGAAACCTCTTGGGTTTCAGTTCATTACACGTTCATTTCAGGTTTTCATCTCTCAGCTGCCAGCCCTTGCTAAACTACTTCCTCTGATGACCATTTCCTTGAGAGGTCCCAGAAGCTGGACCCTGGCTGCCCACGACTGACGAAGCAGAACCTGGAGTGTCCCCCTCTTGTTCCTGTTCTGCTGCCACCCGGGCCACTGCTTACCCACAATGTCTTCATAGGCATTCTCTTCTAAAGTGCTTTTGGATCCAAACTTGGGTTGGCTCTCAGTACCATTCTCAGTGGGAGAAGAGGGGTACAGGGACTGGAGACTGGATGCATCCTCAAACTCAAAGGATTTTCTGTGGATAACAAGAACAAGAGTCATTCCAGCTGAGCTAGATGCCTACTGCCTTGTTGGGGAACGGCCATGGGCAACAGCAAAGACCAGATGTCCTCCTCCCAAGACCAGCTACTGAGCAAAGCACCAAAGATGGGTCCAAACTTTCCACCCAAGTGAAGGACTAGATGGTCTGAGAGGCCCCAGCCTGGGGGACTGCAAATAACACCAGTGATGACAACGCAGGTAAAAGGCTGCCTCAGCTATCTCACAGTGCCGCTACTAGGTATTGTGCCATGAGGAGATGGAGGCTCAGAGAGATGAAGTGGCAGAGGCAGGACTCGCCCAGGACGTCTGACTCCAGGCTCTGAGCTTTTGACTTGGGCCTCCAGGCCTTCAGAACAGCCTCCTTGAGAAGCACCTGCCTTCAGAGTCTCACGTCATATAAGCATCCTTGCGAGTGCTCCGGCACTGAGCAGCCTGTAAGGGCTCAACACTGGACGGGTGAGCCCCAGGGTTGTTTGGGGGTTGGGGAAATAGTTGGTGGTAGGTGGTTTGTTGGAACAGGAAGTGCTGAGCCCTCAAAACCAACCACACCACTTCTGAGGTGGAAGTAGGAGGGCAATCTGCAGCCAGAAGCTACTTCCAAGACCCAGCTTCCCTGCAGTTACTCACTAGCTCAGTTCCAACCTCCAAATCACCTCCTCTACTGTAGAATTTCAAAACCACAGCTGGTTTGCGCCCCAGACACCCTGAGCCACAGTACTCTCTACTCTTCTCCTTCACTGGGGAGGCACTTCCCCCATCTAAGACTTGACTCCAGGTGCATCCTCTCCCTCTCCAAGGCAGGTCCCCAGCAGGCTCCTGGGAGGGAGAGAAGGCAAGGTACTCATTGAATCTCTCCTTTTACCCACGACACCTCCCTCTTTTTTTAGGTACCGTTAGACCTTTTAGCCAATGAAGTCCTTTCTCTCTTGTTTAATGAACAACTCCTGCTAAGAATCCTGAGGTGCAAGTCAAGGACTAAAGATGTCCCACAGGCTACATCTCATGTTCAGTTTGCCTGGCTGCTCTGCAGCACCGGACACAACTAAACACTCGACGCTGCCACCGCCTCCCCTCGCCTCTAAGACATTGTCCCTCCTAGTTTTCAAGGGCCTCTGTGGCAATTACTTTTCAGGCTCTTGTGAAGGATCCCCTCTTCCACTCGCCTTTCAAATGCCAGGGTCTCTGAGGGTTCTGTTTTCAGGACCCTTGCTAACTCAGCACTCTTGGGGACCAGATACTGATGGCCATCCCCCGAATTGCCATTTCTACCATGATGACTCCCAAATCTCTGTCTCTGGCCTAGACTTCTCAACCAGTTAATATCCAATGGCTGAGGGCAGTGGTTCCTGGATTTTGCCCCTCAGACCACGACTGGTCTGAGACCAAGCTTTCATTAATACAGGGTATCCCCCCAAAATGTATACACACTTTAACAGCAGAAGCTCAATTTTGAAAATTAAATGTATTTTTAGTAAACACGGCCTTTATAATTATTCAAAGTATGTATATACATTTTGGGGGGACACTCTATATATATATATATAGTGGTGTCAACATCTTGGGCAGGTAGTTCTCAAGTCAGCAAATAAGACATAAATCATGAAAATCCCTCAGGAAGGTACCATGTCAAAGGCCAACACAGTGTCTTTCATTAAGACTAATATAGTTAGTTTCTCCACCAGATTTATTTTTCTTTGTGTGAATACCAGAAGAAATATATTTTTTAAAAATACGTTAAACATAAGAATCATACCTGCACAACAGATACAAACTTACCATTTCATGCTCCTCAGGGGAATATGCCCACTGTGTGGAAAGGCAAATGAAACAGCCTGTACTTTATGGACCATTTTTTCCCAAGAGCACAGATTTAAATTTCCCAAGTTAATTCTTATATGAAGTGAGTCCACCATATATGGTGTATGTGTGTGTATAAATGTAACATGCATGGGAGTAGGTGTAAAACCTCCAGGCTGATCTACCGTCTCCCCACCGCCTTATTTCACCTAGCTCACTGCTTTCTGCTGCTCTCAATTTTGCTCAGCAACCCCATGAGGGGGCTTCCCTCTCCCCCCAGGCTAATATAGATGCTTCTCCCTCTAGGTCTCTGCAGGTCCCACACTGACATGGGCCATGGCGTGTAGCACAGCATCTATGATTTATTCGTGCATCTGTCTCCTGCACCAGACCATGAGCTCCTTGAATAGAAGAACCTTGTCTTATTTGCCTGGTATCCTCTTGACCAGCACAAGCAGGCTCTAACTAGGTAGTGTTTATGGAGGTGGGTGAATAGACCAAGCAAGCACTCTTGGTGGGCTGTTCAAGAGTTAAAGAGCCAGTAAGCATGTGGGTGGGCCAAAACATAGGATTATCCTTGGCTCTGTGGCTCCTGGCTCTGAACCTCTGTGATATCTTCCTCCTTGCACATGGCGGGAAAGGTCCTCTATGAGATAGGACGTGCTGGATGAAGCCTGAAGTATGGGGTCAGATTGAAGACTTCCTACAAGTGAAGCAAACCTGGGTGCCCATCTGACGTTGGGTTAGAGGAGAAAGGCTGAGGGGTAGGAACACAGGCCTTCCAAAGGAAGCTGGCTCACAATCTACTCCAATTCAGAGACTAAGATGCCTGCCAGCTTTCACCATCTCCAATGGCTCCAATGCCCAAGGCACCATAATGGTGATGATGGTCTGGGTAGTCAGGGTCAGGAATGCTGAGACTGACCAGAAAAACAATGTGAGTCTCAGGACAGCTCATTCTTAAACACGGCCAAGAAGTAGATGAAATGTTCTTTCACTCCTTTTCCCTTCAGGATCCGAGGATCCCCTTTTCATACAGGCCCAGGTTTTCATATGGCCAGGTAGCCCTCAGGGAAGAGGAAATCATGTTAAAGGTGTCAATACTATTGTGTTCATGATAACACGCAGTATTCAGATAATGCTGCACTCAAAGAACTAACTTTTGAGTGCTGGCACTTTAGGTAGTCATGAGGCTAAAGTCCTACAGGTCTTCTAGGGCCTGTCTATTCGATCTCAAAGTAATGTGGCCCTACCTTCCCGAAGAACACGGAGGAAGTTCCAGTGGAGCTCGGACACAGCCCAACTCTACTCCAAAGGCCAAACCCAGCCAGCGTGTTCAATACCGGGCATTTGGAAGAAGCACACCCCCCCACCCCCCTCCTCCAGCAAGAGTAGAAGAACAATCTCTTTTTCTGCTGGCTCAGGTTACCACCTAACAATCATCTGGTGCTTCAGAACTTACAAAAAAGCATGACTGACTTTGACCCTGACTACAATCTGCTTTTGCACCCTCCATTAGAAAGAAAGCCACCGTGCCAGGACCATGCGTTACCTGCTCTGGGACTTGCGGTGACCACGCATGTCCTTCTTGGGTCTCCGGGTGACTGGTGGGGCTGGGGTGGAGGGCAGGGGAGGTGGAGCAGCAGGTGTGGGCGAAGGAGGTAGACCATTGCTTGGCTTACTCTTAGGGTTCTTGTCAGCCTCATATTCAAAGGTGCGCTTGGGTTTGGGGACAGGATTCACAGCGGAGTCAGGGGAACTCTTCGATGGCAGCAGCTGGGAACGTGGGCTATTTCCAGGGCTCCCTGGCTTCGCGGAGCCACTGCCTTCCCTCTCTAGGGGTGGGCCCGCCTCCCCCACAACTCCAGCCACTCCTCTTGCCCGGCTGCCAGCGCTCACACTCGCGCTCCCCGTCAGTTCCTCCAAGGTGCCCAAGGTGCCAGTCTTCCTTCTTCCTCGGTCTACACTGTAGCAGCTGCTGGGGAGCTGGGGGAGCCCCCGGCCCGGCTGCTCCTTCAGGGCCTGTTCAATTTTCTGGATGCGACTCAGCACTGCTGAGCTCTCCTTCCTGCTGCCGTGCCCCCTGAGGAAGGCACTGGGCTCACCCCGGCCTGGCCATTTCTCCAGCCGGTAGAAGGAGTCCCGGACAGAGAGTGCCTCTCCTTCCTCCTCGGTCTCAGGGTAGGAACACTCGGAGAAGGTCCTGCTCATCCTCCGGAGGCCCTTGAAATCAAAGGTCTTTTCTGAGCTGCAGGGGGACGGCACGACGCTGGGACAGCCCACACTGGGGCAGCCCTCACTGACCGCCCACTCGCCCCCAGAGCCCTCCCGCTTCTCTCCACACGTGCTCATCCTGGGCAAAGTCTCTCGGCGACCCTCCCATGCTGAAATCTTCTCCCGGATGCCCAGGCTGTGGGCACGGGTGCCAGTGCGGTTCTGAAAGATGCTCCGTGGGTTGGATGCCGACCCCAGGGACGGAGTGCTGTGGGCAAGGGGGAGGCAAGCAGCTACTCCCTCTACATCCTGGCCTGCCCCCGGGACAATCTCCTTCTGGTCCTCTCTCTTGCACACTGAAGGGCTTCCGTCCAAATAACTGAAGCTGGTGGCCTTGAGGGGACAAATGGGTGGTGAAGAAGTGTCTGGGGAGGAAGCCTGAGGATTTGGAGGTGAAGGCTCACGGGGGTGCCAGTCCTTGAGGAGCAGCCGGGAGCTGGAGCGGCTGGGGTACCTGCAGGCTGCCGTTTCACTATCACTGAGAGGGTAGATGGGACTCCTTGGTGGAGAGAGAACTGGAGGTGGAGAGACTGACTGAGACCTAGGGCAAAAAAAAGAAAGAGAAAGAAGAGAAAACGGCAGTGAGAGGCCTGACCTCCAGAGGCATCGTGTTTTAATCCCGGAGAGCTCAGTGGCTCCTTCCTGTGAGACTCTCAAAAGCATTCGATTCACATAATGCACCTTCACAGCTGTCTTCAGGGAAAGAGCGGCTCCTGGCCAACAGCAGGCCCCTCTGCCCAAGTCAACCCCCGAGACCCCGGGACTGCCTGCAGCAGAATCCAGTTCTGTGACAGCAAGAGCATCCCGGGAGTTCACATCTGCCAACTAGATTCAGAAAGACCAGTGGTGTGCTGCTAAATTAACAACTGCTCTCTGGGGAGAAAGCACAGATCTGTAGCATTTGCCAGGTTCCACAGTATAAATATTCCTACTAAGGCTGATTCCAGGCTATCAGGGTGATGTCACTGAGTGAGGAGTTGGGAAGTGATGCTAATGATCGGTCCTCATGAGCTGGCACAAAGCAGCTCCAGCCAACAGTTCCTGAAGTCGCCCCCAAATATACACTCCTTGGATGTGTCTCCTTAACAAGCCCCCATCTCCCCTGAGACTTCTGCTACTGGACACAGATACTGCTCCTCAGCTTGAGTCTCGATCAGAATTCGGATCCCTGAAAGTCTCAACAGAATCAGAAGGGCCCCTGGAGAAAGAGTCCTTTCCGCTCTCAATGAGGAGGCTAATGAGGAGAGGAGGACACCCCCAGCTCCTCTCTCCAGCAGTGGCAGCCCATCAAACAAGCATCGTCCATTTCCCAGGTCCCAATCCACATACAGATCTCAGGGAATATCAGGAATCGTTCTAAATAAATGCTTTTGCATAGATTAACTCATTTAATCTTCATGAAAATTCTCTAGTGTTATTATCCTCATGTTACAAATGAAAAACACTAAGGCATAGAAAGACTATCTCATTCAAGATCACTCAGCTGGTAAGTGATGAAGCCACGACACGAACTCACACTACACTAAGCTGCCTCTCTAAAGAGGAAGCAATGGCCCCTGCCACCTTCATGAACCATCCAGGCCCCCAGGGAGCTCAGCAGACACTCCCACAGCAGTGGGGACAACCCTGTCCTGAATGCAGCATTTGTAAGTATCGAAGGACCTCTTGGTCTTCCCTAATAGACCATGATTTCTTCCAGGTGGAGGAGCCCATACTCAGTATCTGGAAGGTGCTCAGTGAATGATAAATAAAGAAAAAGGTAAAGGTGGCTCTGGTCGGTGTGGCTCAGTTGGTTGGGCGTCGTTCCATACACCAAAAGGTTGCTGGTTTGATTCTCAGTCAGAGCACATGCCCGGGTGGTAGACTCATACCCCGGCAGGGGACATGTGGGAGGCAGCCGTTCCTTGTCCAAGGCAGCCAATTGATGTTCTGCTCTCACATCGATGTTTCTCTCTCTCCCTCTCTCTCCCTCTCTCTTCCTCTCTCTCTAAAAATCAATAAAAAAAACTTTTTTCAAAAAAGGTAAAGGTAAGCTTATCGAAGAGAACCATGAGCATACTTCCTTTTCGGTATACTTTTCTAAGTGTCTACTTGGGTAATCATTGTCAACTTTCGGAATTCTTCCCAAACAGTCTTCGTTCAAAGCCAGCGGGGTTTTGCTAATATTGCAAGCTCCAAAGGCCCACCTGACCCTAATGCCATGACCCTGGAAGCTGGGCGGTCCAGTCTCCCAGTCTCGAGTGCCATGCCAGCCACAGGACAGCAGCCAGCTGCCCCTGAGCCAGGCTGCTGTCACTGCTTGCTCATACACAGAAAACTGGAGCTTGAGTGAGTCAGGGATTGGCCAACAATTCCCTGTTGGGTCATAGCCTCTGGCTGCCCCCGATCAACAGGAAACCTCAACATGCTCAAGTTGTTTTTAAAAGGGCAAGTCAAACAAGAGCCATCCCACGTGTACATGGGCACAGCTGAGAGAAATTCGGTGCCTCGCCAAGCTGATGACCAAAGAGACTCCGCTCAGCAAGGAGATATGAACAGAATAAGCCTCAGTGCTCCCTAGAGTAGGGAGCTGCTGGACAATGTGCCAGGCTTGGGCCTGGGGAGATCCCAACCTCCTCACAATGAGAGAGGCCTTAGGTGCCTCACTTATTCTACAGAACCATGGATGCAAAGGTCATCAGTCCAGCCCTATGAGCCAATGAGTGTCTGGGTGACACAAAGGACTCTATGATCCAGTTAACCTCATTCGAGAAGATGCCTTTAATAAAAGATAACTTTATCCTTTGTTTTTCATCCAACAAATATTCAGTGATCACATACTATGTGCCAGGCCCTACTCTTGGAGCTAGATCCAAGAATAAATAAGAGACAAAAATTCATGTCCGAGTGAAGCTTCAAGTCTAGTGGGAGATGACAGGCACCTAATGAGACTCAGAATCTCTTAGGAAGCCTTTTCAGATTAGGTATGGTCATCTCTCCAGACATGTTGACATAGGCTCCCTTAGGGGTATGTCTGTTCAAACCCCAAGATAAGAATTCGCCAGTCCATAAAGCTACTGTTATTTATGGGAAGGTGAGGTGGCAGAAAAAATGGTGATGACCTCCGGTCTGTCTAATTCCAGCATGCTCTCAGAAAGAATCATTCTTAACTTCCCCTGGTAGTTTCAGCATGGAGAAATCCTAAGTTAAGAAATTCTCTCAGTGCTTAGCCTGCTTTAACTGAGGTTTCGTTTCTCTCCTGTCATGAAGGTTAAAACAGGGAAGAGACTGGCCTTTTCCTTTAAAGGTCCTGGTCCCTGCTGATCTGGGGCCCAGGGCTGCACGCGCTCCTTGCCCAGCCTCCCCACACAGGCACTCACCACACAGAAGGCAGCATTCACTCACTCCACGGTCCTAGGGATGAATTTGTCAGCAATGCAGATAAGGCCCTGCCCTTCCCTCCATGTTTCTGATTCTACCCCTTATCAGGAATGTGAGCATGGGCAAAGCCACTCCCTCTCTCTGAGCCTCCCGTTTCAATTTCTCAAAATCGGGCTAACTACATCCCTGGGTTGTCATAATGGGCAAATGAGGCTTTGGATGTGAAACGCTGTCGTACACTGTAACTCACTTGGGCATATTGAGTTTTTCAGCAGGTTACACTAGGTCAGTGGTCGGCAAACTCATTAGTCAACAGAGCCAAATATCAACAGTACAACGATTGAAATTTCTTTTGAGAGCCAAATTTTTTAAACTTAAATTTCTTCTAACGCCATTTCTTCAAAATAGACTCGCCCAGGCCATGGTATTTTATGGAAGAGCCACACTCAAGGGGCCAAAGAGCCGCATGTGGCTCGCGAGCCGCAGTTTGCCGACCACGGCACTAGGCCAATTGTTCTCAGCAGAGGGTAAGTACATCATGGCCTTTGACAAGTTACTGACTTTGAGCAAACAACCTAATCTCTCTAAACCTCAGTTTCTTTATCTATCAAATGGAGGTTAAAAGAACGTATCTCAGAGGATTGTTGTAAGGAATAGAGACAACACACGTCAAGTGTTGAATCAGTGGCTAACACACAGCACGCAATCTTCGCTTGGTAATTACTAATATTAACAAGGAGCTGACTATTCAGAATAATCGCTTGGCAAACTTTGTCAAGCAGCGTACCTCTCTGTCCTTAGATTCTAACTATTCAGGGTGGGAGGGGAAGGGAATGAACTAAATATAGCCATAAACTCTTTGCAGCTCATGCTAACAAAAGGAGGAATCTGTTTTCCTGCCCTTTGAATCTAGACTGATCTTGTGATTTGCTTTGACCAATAGGATGTGGTGGAAATTAAGCTGTCCGAGTTCCAAACCTGAGGTCTCAAGTGGTCTTGCAGGTTCCCCCTTCACACGCTTGGCATGCTGCCCGGAGACTGTCACGTAAGGAGGCCCGGCTAGCCTTTTAGAGGATGAGAGGCCACGTGGAGCATAATCAAGGTACCTCAGCCAACAGTCAGCCACCATGTGAGCCGGACACATGAGTGAGGTCATCTTGGACCCAAATGAACCCAGCTAATGAGTGAGCCCAGGGGAAACCTAGAGAGGAACTGCCCAGTGAATGCACAGAAATGTGAGAAAAAAAAATCAATTGTTCTAAGCCACGATGTTTTAGGGTGGTTTGCTACAATGCAATAGTAAAATGACGCAGGTGGGAGAGGCCAGGCTTGTGTATAATTGGCCTGCCCCACCCCCAGGCCTCCCTCGGCCACGTCCCATCCGCGCTTGGGCTGGGTGTCTTCTCACATGGTCTCCTCCCTAGGCTCTTTATGCTTCCTTCGCCCCTGATTCTTACTGCTGCCTGTATTTCCAACTCATTCCACACAGGAAAGGAGAGGTCCACATTTGTTCTTTTTTCAAGCTTCTGGATCCAGCTCCCTCCCCCAAAACACGGACCTACTTGATGACTAAACCATATCAATTCTACATCCTCACGCCTCTCAGATCTGTCCCCCACCCCACCCCCCACCCCCGCTCCTGCTACTTCCTTGGTTCAGATCTTATCTCTCACCAAGACTATTAAAACAGTCTCTTAAATTCCCTCTCTGCCTTCGATCTTAACCCAGTTCAAGTCCATCCTCTCATCTTCTGACATTTTTACAAAATGCAAAGCTCAACATGCTTGCAACTCCCCATTCTCTATAGAATGAAATGCAAATTCACTGGCATGGATGGCGAGGGCCCTCTTGATCTGGTCACCACCTGTTTTTCCTTTGTCATCTCTTACTGTCTTTTCCTCAATACAAACCTGCGTCCCACCCTTAGCCACATCAAACTCCTTGCTTTTCACACTCCAGGCCTCCACACATTCTGTTTCCTTTGCCTGGAATGATGGCCTGTCCACTGCACATCTCTGTAGTTCCTCCATGGACTCTCTCTTGACCCTACCCCCACTCACCCAGGTGGAGATGGACAATTGTTGATGCCTCCACTGTGCCTGGAAAAATGTCTATTATGGGACTTGTAACAGTTCATTGTTTCCTCACCTGCCTCCCTTACTAGGCAGTGTCTTGTTAATTTTGATATCCCCTGTTTTTTGCACTGCAGGTAGGACTCAGTAGGAATTAATTATTTGTGTTGAATGACTAAATGAATGAATAAAAACAAATGGTTAAAGCCTGCCTGCCTAAGGCACTGTTCCCAGGCTTCCTAGCCCCCTTCTTTATCCCATGTGACCTGAAGAACAACACAGGAAAGTACACAAAGCATTGAGAGCAGCCCAGTGTGGCCATCAGTCCCCAAAGCCATCTTCCGTAAGCAGAAACCATAGACTGGACCAAGAGTCTAGAGACCTGGGTTCTCCTCAGGTCCTGGTTCCATTATTTCCTGGGGGTGTTCATGGGCAAGTCAGGTACTGTATCTATAAATCAGGGGGAAAACACTTGCTCTTTTTAAAAAATATATTTTTATTGATTTCAGAGAGGAAGGGAGAGGGAGAGAGAGATAGAAACATCAATGATGAGAGAGAATCATTGATCGGCTGCCTCCTGCACATCCCACACTGGGCATCGAGCCCACAACCCGGGCATCGAACTGTCACCTCCTGGTTCATAGGTCAACGCTCAACCATTGAGCCATGCCAGCTGGGCTTTTTGTTTTTGTTTTTTGTTTTTAAAGCACTTGCTCTGAGTATCCTGATATATTAGCCGGGTATATAAATTTTAAAAGTGTCTGGGCACTATAAATAATTGCAGGAAAGTAGAAGAAATATGAGAGAAAAGTACAAAGAGGCTAAAAGACACCTAAGACTCCACTCTTATCATTTCTCCCCTTCTTTATTTTGAAATCCCAGAACTTGCCACTAGGGAGGCAGAAATTGTGGAACTGGGCACTCATGCCTTGCCAGCAGGCAGCCAGGCATGCTGCTCAGCGCAGGTGTGGACGACAACACTGCAATATACGACTGGCCAAAACAACATTGCAGGAGGGAGCAAGACAAACAGATTAAAGAAATGAAGAGAGAAGAAAGTGGGGGTGGGGGGGAGAGAATGTAAAGGAAATTTAAAAGGAACAGAGGAGCATGAACACACAGAAACAAATGCATAAGGTAAGTGGGTAGATAGAAAGAGTATGAACTAAGGTCAGAAAAACAAATTTGTTTCGTGTGTGTGCATGCATAAACAGAAAGTGAGAGGACTGTTTCACAAGAACATGATTCAACCCTTGGGTTAGTTACCTGGGCCATTGTCAAGTAACATAGCAGGAAGCATTTATGTCAAGGGATGCCCCATCTATTGTCAAGTGCTTTTTGGAGGAAAGGCTATCGTTAGCCCTTGATGACAAGACAGTTCCGAACTCAGCATATTCTGGCCACAGGGATTCTGAAAGTGTCAGTATCAGGAAGAGGACCAAGTTGGGGTCAGCTGGGGAAGGTTCTGGGGAGTCCAGGAACAAGCCCGGGGGCATCAGGATGGGCCGTGGGTGCCATAAAGTGAGTCTGTTTGCAGGTTAAGGTTACACAGGCCCAGCTTCCAATGTGCTTAGTCCCTACTCAGCGGGTGTCTAGCTTGCTTCCAAATGAAAGTCCTGGGAGTTGGCCATTCACTATCCTAGGCTGCTCAACTAAGGTGGGTCCTATTGGCCCGATGGGCATCAGCATCCTCCCACCACTCACTGGCTGCCCCAACTTTGGAGAGGGCATTCCCACAGGAGAAAAGGGAGGAAGGCTGCCTGAGTCCCACCAGTAAGCCCGAAGTTTGTTCCCCAGGCCAGAGCAGAGGCTCAGCTCTGTAACTCCCCCTGACATCCCACTGTGGGACAGTCCCAATACAAAGCCAAAGGACGGGGTGACACAACCTCGCCTTCCTGCTCCCAGAGTAACCTCATCTCAAATGAGGGTCCAGGACAGCGTCACCCTGCAAGTGGGGCTACACCTAGGCCACCACATACAGACTCTTGAGGTCAGTCGCAGCTGTTAGGGTAAGTAGAATGGTAGCTAACTAGGATCAGAGCAGAAACTGAGTCACCTTTTCACCTCCAGAAAGCTCATCTAAGAATCCACCAAAGCCTTCCCTGCCTGCCCCCAAGGGAAGCGCAAAGAGGATGGGTGGGTGAGCTCTTCTCTGGGTGAGAACCCCAAGTCCTCCAAGAAATAGCAACAATCAAAATAAAGAATTTACCGTCTCGGAGGCAGGCCAACCATGATGCCTTAAAGGAACATCCCAATGCCCTAGTCCAGTAAAGATGTGGCTACTGTATAAAGCAGAACCAGGCACTAGGCAAAGCCAAGAGTGGGAGTTCCAGGAAAGCATGCTAAAGACACTGGTGACGGTTTTAAAACATGGTCCCCAAGTTCCTTGACACGTCTCCTGTCTCTGGAATCCAGGCCCTGTGACGATCTGGCCAATAGAATAGAGCAGAAATGAATCTGTGCCACTTTTCAGGCCCAGACCTCAAGTATCCAGCAGCTCCCCTGCTGTGAGGAAGCCCAGGCCATGTGGGGAGGGCACATGCAGGTATTCTGACAACAGCTCTTAAGAGTCTTAGAGGCCTTGTTTTACAAGAGATCTGCAAAGCCCTTACACCCCTTAGAAAGCCTTTGTCTGTCTGTGAGAGTCTATGAGGCAACACTTTAAGTATTTTTTTAGGTCTTGACAAAGGATCTTTCAGTCCCACTCTAGATTTTTAAAGATTTATTGAGAGATAATTAAAGCACAATAAACTGTGCAATTTAAAGTGTACAGTGTGATGAGTTCACACACACACACACAAACACACTCACACACTATAAAACTGTCACCATAATCTGGAAGCTACTTCTTTTTCTTTTTGTAATTACAAAATGCTTTCAGTATTAGTATTTTGTACTAGTTTCAGGTGTACAGCATAGTGGTTAGATAATCACACACTTTACAGTGTTCCCCCTGATATTACCGGTACCCACCTGGCTCCACATATAGTTATTACAATATTATTGACTATATTCCCTATGCTGTACTTTACATCCCTGTGACTATTTTGTAACTGCCAATTTGTTCTTCTTAATCCCTTCACCTCTTTCACTCAATTCCCCAAACTCCCTCCTTTCTGGCAACCACCTGTCGCTCTCGGGTCTCCGTGTCTATGAGTCTGTTTCAATTTTGTCTGTTCGTTTATTTTGTTCTTTCTATTCCACATATAAGTGAAATCATATGGTATTTGTCTTTCTCTGACTAACATTTCTTTGTTGCAAATGGCAAGTTTTGTTTTTTTTTACATGGAAGCCATTTCTTAATCTGAGAATTCTTTCCTGTGTAGAGAGAACATGAATGAAACAAGTTTTATTTTCTAATCCAGAAAGCCCTTTCTCATTTATGTTTCCTTTAAATTGTGTTTGAAAACAGAACAGTTCCCTGTTTTTAACTCATCTCTTTTCTCTTTTACTGCCGGCAGCTAGAATAAGTGTGTAAGTCCTCACAACAACAAGACCAGCCCTCAGGATCTGCACACACTAGGAAAGACTGTACCCAGAGTCGCCTGGGTGCCTGGACTGTATTTAGAGAACAAGATCCTAGATGCAAGGTGATGCCACTAACAGGGTGAGACTGGGATCTTAAGGAGAGAGTGAATGTATTCTGCATTTGAGAAGGATGTGAATTTTGGTGACCAGAGAGCAGACTTGTGGCAGACAGCAACCACAACATATTCCATCTCACATGCCCTTCTCAGTGATGCTGGTACTCCTCTCATCAAGTAGAAACTACTGTCTGTCTCCTCGTGTGATTTACAATAAATACATACCCCATTTCTGGCACAGAGCTCCTTGTAATTTCCCAAGGGGTGACAGGGATAAAGGTGTCTTTTGTTATTTAATGAGGTGGCGTTTAGAACCCCCTCTCGGGTAGGGAGCTGATTTTCAGGAGAACCAACCTTGTGATGGGAGGGTTGAAACTTTCAGTCACACACCCTTATCTCTGGGGAGGAGAGAAGGGCTGGAGGTTGAAGCAATCACCAATGGCAGTGACTTCATCAATCATGCCTAGGTAATCAAGCCTCTGTAGCAACCCCAAAGGATAAGGCAGAGAGCTTCAGGTGGGTGAATCAGAATGCTTCCATATCGGCCCAAGCTCCAGGGGGACAGACGTTCCCTCTTTGGGACTTGGCCCTACGTACCTCTTCATCTGGTTGTTGGTTCCTATCCTTTACTATGTCCTTTGTAATAAACTGGTAATCTAGTGAGCAAACAGTTTTCTGAGTTCTGTGAGCTGCTCTAGAAGATTAAGTCCAAGAAGGGGGAGGGGGGCTTATGGGAACCTCTCATTTACAGTCAGTCGGTCAGAAGCACAAGTGACAACTTGGGTTTGTGATAAGCACCTGGAGTGGAAGGCAGTCTTATGGGACTGAGTCCTTAGCCTGTGGAAGCTGATGCTAGATTGTGTCAGAACTGAGTTGAATTGTAGGACATCCAGCCAATGTAGGAGAATTCCTTAGTGGTGTGGGCACACACACAGATTGTAATGTGGTGGGGCTCTTTACCTTGAACTTAGGGAGACCTGTGTAATTGCCTTAATTAACTGAGTAAAGTAGAAAAGACACTATGCAACTCTGAGGCTAGGTCACTAAAAAGCCATACATTTCTGACTTGTTGTCTTGAGATGCTCATTTGTAGAAACCTGATGTCATGCTGTGAAAGCAGCAGCCAAATGCAGAGCCACACGTAGGTGCTCCCAGCTGAGGTCCCACCTGACTGCCAGCATCCACAGTCAGAGCTGTAAGTGAACAAGCCTTCAGATATTCCAGCCCCTTAGCCACGGGTCACCCCACCTTCAAACCACCCGATGCTGCGAGAAACAGAGATGAGCCTTCCCTAATGTCCCTACCCAAACTGCAATTTATAGCAAAATAAATGACTGTTTTAAGCCACTAACACAATGTTTTAAGGCACTAGTGTTTAAGCCACCCTTAGTTTAGGGGTGTTCGTTATGCAACAGTAAATAACCAACTCATACTGATGACATCATGCTGGGATTGTTAGGAAGCAACTTTGGAAACAAGGGAATTAAAACCACGGGTCCTCCCGAGGGATGGTCTACCATGGCCAGGACAGGCTCTGCAATGCTATCTTCTACCCACAGTCACTATTCTCAGGAGATTTTTCTTCCCTGTAAGCGCTTACCCTCTTCCTGAAATCTAAGGCACAGGGTTCAGATCTGTACCCACTTTGGCAGTGGGGTCTCAAGACCTCTCTGGACTTCACCATATCACCAACTAAGGCCTCCTTTGCACAGAAACCTGCACATGTGAGTTGAAATTATGGTTCCACTGTCAATTAGCTACGTGGGCTTTAACTTCCTCATATGTAACATCAAGCAACTGGGCCCAAAGAATCCCAAGATTCCCCTCCAACTCTAACATTCCAAAAGAGTATTACTGTGCTTGCAAGGAGGTCCAGTTGTGTTGGGAAATGAGACCCACACAGACACCCACTATATGAGCCCCTATTTGATAAGTGCCATTTGCACACTCCAATCTGAGGGCTCTAGGAGCGAATTCCAAGGGAGAGGAATCTTTCCTAACTGGGAGATCAGGAAAAGCGCTGGGAGGGACAGAACATCGTTTGCATCCAGACTGGCAGGAATGTAAGGTTTGCATTAGAGAGCAGTAAGAAAGGTAGGAAGAAAGACCAGAGCTTCTCGTGAAAGCCACACCAGCCAGGCCAAGTTCCACCGTATCATGGACAACAGTAGTTTCTGAGCAGGGAGCTTCCAATAATGTTTACAGGGAGGTGAATGGAGTGTTAAAAATTAACAGAAGAATCAAGCAAGCTAGCCTTAAGTTCTTCCTCCCATTAGCTTTGTATCCTTGGGGAGTACCTTCTCTTCTCTGCATCTGTTTCCCAATCTGTAACATAGGTAGTAGATTAGATTGAATGAACTCTAAGGTTCCTTTTCAGCTCTGCCTTTCTTAACATCTATGGACTGAATGGAAAGGGAGTTCAAAGTTAACAAGACCCATTAGGAAGGTACTACGAGGCCTCAGAACAGTAGTAGCCTTTGCTGGAAGTTGCACTGACCCAGGTGCTGGAGTTTCACAGTGAAGAAGCTGTTCAGGAACTCAGCAGGCATCACAAGTCTTCTGAGAGCAGCGCCTGCGGCCTGCCAGGTCTTACTAGTACAGCACATGTGAAATCTCCTGAGAGCAACTGGCAAAGTTCACACCAGCTAGGTGGCTGAATTCGCTATAAACATAACACTTCCTTGTTTGCAAGGCACCAAGCTGCTTCCAGTCATCCCCAGCTCATCAGCACCAACATCAGAAAGCCTGACCTCTGGAATTCAGAGAAGCTTTGAGAATACCCCCTCCAACACCCAGAATTGGATGCAACCAAATCTTCTGAGCTGGAGTAGTTACAGCTGTAGGGAGGGCGTATCTGGCAACTAAGGGTGAATCCTCATCAACAAAGAGAAAGGGAAACTTACTCCAAGAGACCAAAACAGAGCAAAGAACAAAACTTTGGTGGTCAAATGAAAAGGCTTAGTTAGAGTTCCATCTCCTTCGTATATATCTTGTCAAATCAAGACTGAGCTTACAACGGAAAAGAAAGAATATAAATTAGCAGAACACCCGTAAAAACCTAATAATGGAATGGAGTTCATGACCTTTAACCCATATCGGCTTAGTTGTAGCACCAGGTGAAGTCGGATTCAAATTAAGGACACAACCTTGCAAATACATATATTGACTTTCTACACGGTCCCATCAGCCTTACACCAGCTTCCCATGTCCCAGAGGACACTCTGTCCCCAAATCTAGATATAAATGCCTGTGAGTACATTGGGTTCCTCTGCTTCCATGTACATGATGTAGAGGTCCCCAAGGCAGCCTGGGAGTCAAAGGCCCAGCTTTCCAAGGCCCTAGGACCCCCGCACTCCCCAATCAAAGTTTCTGTCAGTCACACCAGGGAGTCTTTTCCTGGGCTGGCAATGATAAAAGGGCCCCAGGTTACTGAAAGGTCGAACTAAGAAATTCAGGTGCCAAGGTCACCAATCCAAGCTGTAAATTCTTTAAGGAAAGAGCATGGATTGTCCCTCTTTGTCCCCTACTGTCTACCACAGAGCCTGGCACATGGGAGGAAAGCCCTCAAGGTTCACTGGCAACGACTTCCTCAATGAACTGGTGACTTACTGCCCTACAGCCCAAAGAACACCCCCCAAGAGGCTGGGGGTGAAGGCAGCCAGAGAAACCATCAGATGGCAATTTCAAAATGACACCTCCAGTCCAGCAGCAACTTCTGAGAGAGGTGTGTAACTAGCCACAGCGGCCTGCGACTCCACGCCAAAAGCCCAGGAAAGGAGGGTGGGAGGGAGGGAAGGAGGGAAGGAAGGAAGCGGAAACGCTACAGAAGGAAGGAAGGAATGAAAGGAAGACTTAGAAGGGAAGCTGGAAAATGCTTTTTTTAGGCACATCAGAGGCTCAGATATTTACAAACACCACCCATCTTGTTATGACGGCAAGCATGCTGGGAAGCTAAAGAAAAAGCAGTTTCTAAAAATGTTTAAAACACGTAGATATGCATTCCAAATAGAATCTGGGGAACCATCAGCAGTTCTGATTCTGCTTTGTGACTGATATAAACAATGCACCTACCCCTCCACATTGTGGAAATTAGAAGAAAAAATGAACAGGGCTACTGGGTCTGGTAATTTCTAATTCAGGTTCTAAATATACTATTTCTTCAAAAATTAATAATAAAACCATACAATCACATATAATGTTTATTTCACCTCTACAGTCTCTCATTATGGGAACAGTAGTTACTTCCCAGTCTCCATCTGCCCCCAGACTGGTGAGAACCCAGCAAAGTGGTTCCCCAAAAGTAGACAATGGGAGACGAAGACTCTGAGCTCTACACCTGTTCCTCCTTGGCCACTACATGCCCTGGGAGAAGTCAGTTTTTCTATCTGTTTTACCCAAGAAGTTGATGGATCCTGTCATTCTCAGCCTTTCCCAGTTCAGCATGCAAGCAACTCTAGTCTAGGTTGGAAAGGGTGCATGGGCAGAAGGCAGGGTGTCCTTATTGGTCTTGTTGCCACAGAGTGAATATTCAATTTGTTTGTCTAAGTATCAAGCTCTAAGGTACTTAACAAGTCAGAACCTGCCAGTCTCCATTGGTTGGCACAGCCCACCCAGACCATTTCCACTGGGACCAAACCCTACATGTGTGGTGTAGGGAACTCCTGCCTCATCCATGCCAGTGACTCCCCAGGGGCTATATCCTGCACCCCATTCCACAGGCCATATCTGGACTACAGCTCTAAATGAATCAAATGTCTATCACCACCTCTAGCCAGATCTGAGGGTGCTGCACCCCACTGGACTCAGCCTGGCACTGCACAGCCCAGACAGGAACAGCCCTAGCCCACCCTAAGCTGAGATCCTTCTCACAGCTAGGTATCCATTCTAGTGGCAGAGGTACCAAAAGCCAAATCTGCCTACCTGAGATTCAGCAGAAGAGACTATGAAAGGTACGTGGCTTTAATAAAGGAGCCTGGAGTTTCTTCTAGGACAGTGGTCGGCAAACTGCGGCTCGTGAGCCACATGTGGCTCGCGAGCCGCAGTTTGCCGCTTTGTTGACTAATGAGTTTGCCGACCACTGGGATAGGGGCTTAATCACAAGGAACAACAACAGCCTGTAATTATTGGAATCTAGAGTCTAGGTCAGTGGTCGGCAAACTCATTAGTCAACAGAGCGGCAAACCGCAGCTCGCGAGCCGCAGTTTGCCGACCACTGTTCTAGGACATCAGCATCCAGCCTTAGCCAAGACCTGAGCAGCCCTGGCGAGCGCTGGACATCTACCTGCCAGCTCTGGAAGCTTTTATCCCATCACAGGGAGGGACCTAACCTTTACTGAGCGGCTTTGTGCCAGACACTATGCTAAACACTGACATACATTATGTCAGTCCCCACAGCACCTCTGTGACATAAGTACTATTATTATTTTACAGAGGAGTAACCAAGATTTTAGAGGACAAAAGAAAACACCCTGCAATCTCACATTTTGGAAAGTAGTTAAAGCTTGGATTTAAAGTCAGTTCTATGAGTCCAAAATCGTGGTTTTGTTATGGTCCAACATTCCCACTTTTAAAAAGAAGACAAAACCAACAAAGTAGATTATAGGTTCCGCTGACTAAAATTCCCGAACCTGCTTTGTCTGCAGCCCAGCCTAAATTCTTGTAGACCTAGACTTGTGCTTGAACTTGTGCTAATGTGCATAATTGCCTCCCCCTGTCCCCTATTGTGGTCAGCTTCCCTCGCTATAGCACAGCCCAGCTCAGGGGTAGCCCCCAGCTGTCCCCACTTTGGGAAAAAGATCCATCCAGAAGAAGACCAGCTGCTGCTTGCTGGCTCCGTTCCTGGAGCTCGAGGCTCCTCCAACAGCACAAAGCAAAGTTTGTTTCACGGTCCCTGTTTGCTCTCTCCTATGGAGACTTATAGAACTAGAAAATAATACATACATTAGAGATTACTTTTGCTTCGTGGTCAGCATGAGCTGGGCCCAGACTACTTACCTGGAGACTGTCAGAGTCATGAGGATAATCACTTACATTTGGGCAAGGATCCTACCCAGGACCCAGGCCATTTGGCTGGCCCTTGATAACCCCTCCAGTGAGCCCCATTTCCCCAGCAATGCTCCCCTACTCACCTGCTCAGAGTCCCCCGAGGCGCCTTAGTGCCTCCAGCTCCGTGGGTGATGCTGGAATTCTTGTTGGCAGTCATGGTCATGTCGGCTCTCTGCAAACCCAGAGCCCTGCAAAGACACGGCCTATAAGCCAAGTTTCCACGGGCAGCGAAAAGCACCTCAAACATTTCCAGATGACCTTCAACACTGCCAGGAGGGTTTCTGTGGCGGGTGGTAGGAACCACTTTCCCACATATATTTAATCCCACATGTTATAGCTTAGGAGCCTCAAAGGACCCCTGATCTGGGTTGGGAAAAGAGTCTAACAGACAACAGTTCACAGAAAATGATAAAAACTCCATCTCCATCCTACCTCTTCCCATTTAAGTTAGAGTTTCCCAAATTCCTAGCATGCCATACAGCCTTTATAAATTTTGCCATATCGGTCTACCTCCTGAACAACTACTTTATCCAATATTTTTCTTGAATCAACTAAAAATTGACTTTCTTTTCTCAAAATGTTCTAAATAATGAATCATTCATTCAACAAATATGTACTGAGCACCCTTGTCCTAGGCACTGCCATCCAGCAAAGAAAGAAAGAAAGCCTCTTCCCTCACAGAGCTTACTCACATCCTGGTGGGGAGAAACAGACGATGAGCATGCACGTGTGACAGGTGTGTGGCACATAAGTGTACATTTGTACACAATATGAAGGAAAAAATGAAGCAAGACAGAGGGAGAATAAGAAAGGACTGTCCTTTTCAATAGGATGTTCAGGTAAGAATATTCTGAAAAAGTGACATTTGCGCCAATACCATAAAATAATAAGCTATAGTATTTTTTCCTAATACTCATTAGAATAAAATTAACATACATTTAGGTATTTAAGTACTTACAAAATGAAAATTGTCCATTCATGTACCATATACAGTTACCTAATATATTTAGGGAATATTATTTTATGCTAAAATAATGCAAGGAAGAAAAAGGTTAAAATTTAAGGGTACATCCAGATTAGAAAGGAAGAAGTAAAATTATATCTTATTTGCAGATGGTATGATTTTGTATGTAGAGAATCCTAAGAATTCCACTAAAAAACTCTTAAACTAATATATAAAGTTAAGCAGGTTTGCAAGATAGAGTAATATTTTTTTTCAGAGTAATATTTTAAAAAATCAATTTGATGTCTACACACTAGCAGTGAACAATAGGAAAATAAACACCAGGAAAAACAATAGCAGCAAAAAGGATAACATACTTAGGAATAAATTTAACAAAAGAAGTGCAAAACTTGTACACTACAAACTACTGAACATCATTAAAATTAAATAACACATACATAAATAGAAAGACATAACATGTTCCTGAATTTAAAAACTCAAATTGTTAAGTTAGTAACATTCAGCAAAGTGATCTAAAGATTGAACAGAATACTCAGCAATTGCAGAAACTGACAAGGCGACCCTAAAATCTCATGGCGATGTAAGCGACTGAGAGCAGCCAAAATAATCTTGAAGAAGAATAAAGTTGGAGGACTCACTCAGACTTGTTAATTTCAAAACATACTACAAAGTCGGAGCAATCAAGTCAGTGTGTATAGGCACAAGAACAGAAACAGAGATCAATGGAATAGAGTTGAGAGTCTAGAAATAAACCCATACATTTATGGTCAACTGATTTTCAACCAGTTGACCATAGGATGTCAAGACAATTCAACAGGGAATGAGGCTTTTCAAGAAATGGTACTAGGATATTCATCTGTGCAAGAATAAAGTAGGACCCTCTCCTCATCCATTCAAAATAATTAAGTGAAAATGGATCACAGACCCAACTATGAGAATTAAAACCACAAAAGCAAATGCCTAGAAGAAAATATGGAGGTAAATCTTGTAACACTGGGTTAGGCAACTGTTTCTTCGCTGTGATACCAAAAGCACAAGCAACAACAACAACAATAAAAAAAGACATAAACTGATTTATATCAAAATTTTTTAAAAACACACCTTTGTGCTGTTAGAAATACCATAGGAAAGTAAAAAGACACCCATAGAATGGGAGAAATTATTTGCAAATCATATATTTGCTAAGGAACTTGTATCTAGAACATATAAAGAACTCTTACAACTTGACAGAAATACAAATAACTCAATTAAAAAGCAGATAAAGGATTTGAATAGACATTTTTCCAGAGAAATAAAATTGGCCAATAAGCACGTGAAACAATGTTCAATATACTGAACATTGGGAAATACAAATCAAAACTACAACGAGGAATTACTTCACACACACTAGGATGACAGTAAAAAGACAGATAAAAACAAGTATTAGTGAGGCTGTGGAGAAACTGGAACCTTAATTCAAAATGTGCAGCCACTTTGTAAATTCCTCAAAAAGTTAAACACAGTTACCATAAGACCATCACCATCCACTCTTAGGGATATACCCAAGAGAAATAAAAACATTAGGTCCAGACAAATACTTGTACACAGATGTTCATAACAGCATTATTCATAATAGCTAAAAAGTAGAAACAACGCAATGACCACCAACAGATCAATGCATAAACAAAATGTGATATATACATATGATGGAATATTATTCACACATAAAAAGGAATAAAGTGCATTGATACATTATACATTCTATAACACGGGTAATCCCTAATGCCAATTTTTTTAAAATGTCCAGAATAGGGCAAATCTATAGAGACAGACAGTAAATCAGTGGTTGCTGAGGTTGGATTGAGGGTAGAAGAATGAGGAGTGACTAAATGAGCATGGGGGTTTCTTTTTGGGGTGAAAAAAAGTTCTAGAATTAGATAATGGCGATGGTTGCACAATTCTGTAAGTATATTAAAAACAACTGAACTATACACTTTATGGGAGTAAATTTTATAGTAGGTAAATATCTCAATTTAGATGTCAAAATCAAACTTAAGGGCAAAAAAAAAAAAAAAAAAAAACCTGTTTTAAGTGCCTTGGAGAGTGGCTGTGAGACAACCACAGTGAATGAGCAGCCTGGGCTGGGCTGACACCGCCTTCATACAAGCTGAACAATTCAGGAGCGGTCGTTCTCTTACTCTGATGGGCATTCTCATCACATTGACCAAGATCAAGTATATTTAAATGTGAGAGTTAAACATATTTATTTATGGTCACTAATGGCCTTCATCCCAGAAGCCATCTATTTATTACCTTGGTGCAAATAAGTCGTGGTCTTGATGATTAAAATAAGCCAGACCTTAATTCTTTATATCATTTGTACTTCTTTCCTAATTTCAACATGAAATGCTCTACCTCTAATTTCTTTAATGTCACAGAAGCTGTCAGGGTTGTGGTTCTGATGATGGTGGGAGTGGGTGGAGTGGGAGCTAGAAAGGAAAGGGAGGAAGCGGCCAGCAGGAATAAGGGCGATTATCTATCGGTGATAGCAATGAAACACCCTCCAAGGTGAATACCACAGATGCTTTAAGAAGAAGGAAACCAACCCTGAGCTTCACTCTTATCCTTCATAATGCGGAGAAAAGCCATCCCTACCTGTTGTGGGGAAAGTGTTTAAAAACGGAAGTATACAGTTAGTGATGGTGATGATGATGATGATGAAGAAGAGGAAGAAAAGGAGGAGGAGAAAAAGGAGGAGCCAATCCTGCCACCAGAGCATCTATGTGCACTGGCTCTGGTGGGATATTCTTTATATATATATATATATATATATTTTTAATTGATTTTAGAGTGAAAGGGAGAGACAGAAACATCAGTGCTGAGAGAGAACCACTGATTGGCTGCCTCCTGCACACCCCACACTGGGGATCGAGCTGTGACCTCCTGGTTCATAGGTCAAGCTCAACCACTGAGCCACGCCGGCCGGGCTGGTGAGATATTCTTGCACCAGCCCAATGCCAAGTTAAGTGCCTGACATATGGCTGTGTGTGTAAGAGAAAGAAGGGAGAGAACAGCCAGCCTCTGGAAGCTTTCCCAGGCCAGTGTTCAGGGTCCTCAGGGAACACAGTGTTACAAGGAATCAACTTGCTGAGCACAAGTGTTCAACTGTGCCCATGGTAACAATGGTCGCAATAACCATGTAACCATCCAAACAACACTGGACATGCTCTAGCAGCTCCAGGGCAAGCCCCCAGGGAAAGGGCAGAAGACGTGTGGAAAGAGTGAAAACGGAAATATCTTAAAAGAACAGGATGAAACACATATTCTCTTTCCCTGAATTCCCGACGTAAGGAGGGTGGAGCCACTGCTCTGAAATTAGAACAGAGTCAACTTGGTAAGAAGGAAAAATGTAGATGATTCTGATGTTTGCTTGGACCAAGAAGAAATATGCTGTGAGGATGTAACCAAGCGAGGAATGAATCAAAATTGCCACCAGGCATGGCAGGGACTCTTGGTCACACTTCTGCAAGAGCAGGGCCTAGGAGTTAAGGCATCATGGGCAGGCACTGCTGAGAACCCCAGAGGGCCCATTAAGTCAGAAGAATAGATGAAAAATATATTCTCCTCACTGTCCTCCCTCCCACCTGCTCTCTATAGGCCCAATCTATCAGGGTCAGGGAATAGTCGAGAGAAGCAAGGGTTGTTTTGTTGTTCCCAGGCCCATCCAAGGCCAAGTCCGGACAGAAACTGCATGTTTGGGAAAATGGAATTACTGAATTAGCATCTACCACCAATCACGAGTTGCTCAAAACCCCAGCTCTGACAGATTATAAACTATCTGAAGAGGTACAAGCAGAGAAAAGAACATAATAAGGTACCTCTAGAACTTTTCTACACACTCTGCATTGTGACCGAGACCCCAGTCCCAGGCACCTAAGGTGAAGTGGGAAGAACACCCGATCCGGAGTTAGGTAACTAAGTCCAACCCTGCCTCTACCAATGCTACTTAAGTGACGTTTCAAAGACTCAACTTTCTCACGATAAGAGCAAGAATAATAAAGGACCTACCTCACATGGTTGTTATGTTTGGCACACAGAAGCTTAATAGGAAACGGGTTTTTTCCCCAGCTTAGGCTTCTCTAGGTATTTGGGGGGGGGAGGGGCAACCTCTCCATGCACAAGCTTGAGTTGTTTTTCAGACTCCATGGCACTGCCATTCAATACATTTACTCTATGCTAGGCACGTGCAAGGTCCAAGATATAAAAATGGACAGACACCTTCCTGCCTGGAGGAGCTCATTGTAAAGGGGAAAAAGTCAGGTCAAAGGTCAAGTAAAAGGATGGCCTCATAGTGAGATACTCTTTACTTGCACCAGCCTAGTGCCAAGTTAAGTGCTTGAAGTAAGCAGCCTTCAACTATTGGTCACCCACTGCAATTGGACCTAAGGAAAAGCAAAGGTACATTTATTATGAGACATGCTGCTAGATCTTTTTTTTTAAATATATTTTTATTGATTTCAGAGAGGAAGGGAAAGGGAGAGAGAGAAACATCAATGATGAGAGAGAGTCATTGATTGGCTGCTTCTGCACACCCCTGCAACCCAGGGATCGAGCCTGCAACCCAGGCATGTGCCCTTGACCGGAATCGAACCTGGGACCCTTCAGTCCACAGGATGATGCTCCATCCACTGAGCCAAACTGGCTAGGCTAGATCTTTATATAATTACTAGAGGCCGGGTGCACAGATTCATGCACCATGCACCGGTGGGGTCCCTCAGCGTGGCCTGCAGGGATCGGGCCGAAACCCACAGTCCAACATCCCCCGAGGGATGTAGCAGTGTGCAAAGCGGCAGGTGGCTGGGGAGGAGCCCGAGCCCAGGCTGCTCATCACAGCCCCACTGCGCCTGCTGCCGCTGCTCAGTAGGCCCGCTGCCACTCTGCTGCAGTCTCCGTCTCGCGTGCCCGTCCTAGGGCGATACCAGCACACCCATGACCGAGAAGCAGCCGCAGGCTCCCGCCCAGTCAGTCCTGATGCCGGTCCTGATCCCAGTCCGGTCTGGATGGGGGAGGGGCATGCAGGGGGAGTATCCGTGAGAGAGGCTCATGCTCCCCAGCTGTGAGCCCAGCGTCTGGTCCCCGTCATTCGCTGAGCGGCGCTCCAGCTGTGGGAGTGCACTCACCACCAGGGGGCAGCTCCTGTGTTGAGCGTCTGCCCCTTGGTGGTCAGTGCACATCATAGCAACCAGTCAAATGGTCAAATGGTCGGACGGTCGCTTAGGCTTTTATATATATAGAAGATATAGCTAAAGTTACAAGCACTTCAGATGTTTTAAATCATTCAACCCTTTTCACAACCTTATGAAGTAGATTCTATTATTATTTACTCATTAGAGAGGAAACCAAAGCACCGAGCAGTTAAACAGCTTGCCCAAGGCACACAGCTAGAGTGCAGGGCAGGAATTTGAGCCCAGGTGGCCTGCACCGGTGCCCCAGCCCTGATCCAGGACCCTGTATGGCCTCCAGGCATCTTCTAACTCAGTCCTCACCATTCCTCGAGGTAGTAGATCACACAGAACTATTTTTCCAATCAGGAGGTTTAGGTTCAGAAAGATTCAATGACTGGCTGAAGATCCCTCACCTAGTGAAGGAATGGAGCAGGAACGTGGACTCGGTTCTGCCTGACTCCCTGGTCCACTGACGTCCCTTGGGATCGATGGGGTGCTTGTTAAACATACAGAGTCCCGGGCCCCACCTGCACCTCCTGAATGGGAATCTGTGGGATGGGGCTTAGGAATCTGCATTTTCCAAAAGTGCTTTAGGCTGATCTTATATACCCATAAGTATAAAAACACATCCTACAGCCACTCTCTGAGGACTTGGGAAGGTAGGAAGGGTCACTACTGACCATCTTCACAAGAGTGTGCCCAGCTGTGAGCAAATAAAGATGAACACTCGCTCCCTCTTCCTACCCCTGGGCTTCTTCCACCCTCAGCGACAAAGGAGCAGATCCATCACTGGATCCAGTGGAAGCATTTTCACCGTGTCCTCTAAACAGCTGCCTTGGTCTCCAGATGTGCTCAGAGTTCTTGTATCTCAAACCAGCTCTTCCCACCACCCACCGCGTGTAGCTAACAACAGCTTTCCTCACTTTCTCCTGGGGAAAAAGTTTATACCCAAAGACATAAGCTGGTTGTTTGCAAGAAAAAAAAATCTCATTTGGCCTTCCCTTTATGTGTAAAAATTTTGAATCAGTTGCCAAACATTTTAAAAATTGGATGTGTACAAATAAAATACTAATAAAAATTCAGATTTTTGGCTTCTTTTGAAAAATCAGAAAATCTGCCATTATTGTCTGCATTTTTATACAGCGGTGGGCAAAAGTAGGCTTACAGTTGTCCAAATGGAAAAAGACATGCAGGTTATGATTACAGTAGGTTTATTAAATTATGTGTACTCACAACTGTAAACCTACTTTTGCCCACGCCTGTCTGGCCACAGTTGGCTAGACTTGAGAAGTGGCCCATTTAGATGCAGCCAGCTCTCTCCAGTTTACCACTGTCCCTCCCCACCCAACGCCTGCAGCTGGCCAGCCTTATGCAGCTCTGCATCTGACTCTCCCAGTCAGCAGGTGAGCACTGCGGCCCCAGCAGGGAAGGGCTGGGAGGTGCTGCGCTGTGGGCAGCCACATGAAGCCTCTTGGACAGCTGGGCCTGAGCAGGGCAGGGCAGAAGGGTCCATTCCAGTGCAGGGCACCGCCTCTTGGCCACTTGAAAATCCACATTTTCCCCTCAAGTACTGCTGGAAGGAAGCGCCTCTGGAAGGCTCCCTGCTTGTGCTAAGGGTTTCATCTTAAAACACTCTCTCCAGCTTCCTGAGCACGCCCTGTCCCCAAAGTCCAATCCCATCACCCGACCCCAATGCTCTCCCCAAGGTCCAAGACGAGCTCCATCGGAGGTCAGTCTCTGAAGGGAGCACCTTCTGAGGGGTGCCCAGCCTCTAAGAATAAACCTTCTCACCCTAGAGCAAAAAACCAGTGCCCTTGTCTCCTGCCCCCATGGCTGCTTTGTGCTTCCCATGCCCAGCTCAGATCAGGACCCAGGTGACCGTCAGAGACTTGGCCGACAGCAGCTGCCCTCTCACTCCAACAAGAATTGTTTGAGTTGCCTTGTACCCATGGTGTGGGGAAGGGGGTTTACGATATCTAAATCCAGCCTACCACCAGGAATGCACAGGACCTACTCAAGAAGGCAAATAATCCCTTCCACCAATATTTACAGGGTAAAACAAGATTATTGTTAGAGTAATAAATTTGACAGTAAAATAGTAGTCAAGTTTTCAGGCAAATTTAAATTGGCTAGTTGAAACAAGTGAATATTCTAGAAAAATTAATTGTACCAGACAAAAAGGTGTTCCTAAAGAGTCAACTAAAATTTTTATTGGTACTTCATCTCATGATAAAAGTGTGCACCATATAATGAACCTAAAACAGTAATATTATAGTGCAAAAAATTAAAATTTAAAAGCCATCAAGAATACATTATAAAATTTTCAAAAGCCTCCTAACATTTAAATCAAAAAAGGAGGGGATAGTAGAGGAATATCATGTAAGGAAAAATATCCTGTAAGTAAATTACATCTAGAAAATTAATACTTTAGAAAATTAATTGTAAGGCTAAAAGCAAGACACCCATGAAAAACACACAAGGTGACAAAACAAGCCAGAGGAAAATCATTTGGGCAAAAATTGAAAAAGGATCCCCAGTCAAATTTATAGAAAATATTCCTTTATTAACCTTTGGTCGAAAATATGTTTGTATATTTTCAGAAAACAACTCCGAGACCATGTTGATTCCAGCAAGAGAGGAATCGACAGGACTACTCCAGCCATGAAGACAGAAGAGAAGCAGTCCAGAGACGGAAGACGCTGATGTGGCCTTCCCATACTAGCAGGTAGCAGCTGTGCATCACTGCAGATTGCCCAGGACCAAACCGGACAGAGTCGGACCTGCATTACCACCATTTGTCCACCATCCAGAACTGAAATGTCAGTGCTGACATGTACACATAAGGAACTGTTGGACATTGAAATTGGGTCTCAAAAGAACTGTTGGCCCAGAAAGAAACTCACTACACACTGATTCATTTGCCTGTCACCATAACCATTATTGCTTGTCTCATTTTCGGTTCTTATAAGTGTATTTCTAATAGCACATGATCTCACTCATCTAGGGGAAATGATGAACAACATAGACTGATGAACAAGAACAGACCCAGAGACAAGGAGGCATGGATCAGACTGTCGGGCCTCAGGGGGAGGGTAGGGAAGGGTGGGGGTAAAGGGGGAGATCAACCAAAGGACTTGCGTGCAGGCATATGAGCCTAACCAGCGGTTAAGGACAACAGGGGGGTGGGTGCATGTGTGGGGAGGGGTGTGGGATGGGAATGGGGGGACGAGGACAAATATGTGATACCTTAATCAATAAAGAAATTAAAAAACAAAAACAAAAAAAAAAACAGTGCCCTTGTTTAGATGCCATCTCTAAGTGTCAATTTGGTATTTTGTCCTCCAAGAGTCTCAGCAACCAGTATTGCCACTACAAGGTTCAGGGAGGGTCGTCATTAGAATGAGTTCCTTATAAAGTACTCAAACCAGAGCTCTCAAAGGTGTGAGAGCCCTGGCCAGTGTGGCTCAGTTGGTTGAGCGTCGTCCCGTGCACAGAAAGGTTGCTGTTCGATTCTCAGTCAGGGCACATTCCCGGGTGTGGGCTCGATCCCCGGTAAGGGAGTGTACAGGAGGCAGCCAATTAATGTTTTGCTCTCACATCAATGTTTCTCTCTTTCTCTCTCCCTTCCTCTATAAAAATCAATTTAAAAATCTTAAATTAAAAAAGTGTGAGAGCTTGACTGTCCCTTTCTCTCCTGCAGGTGTCCCTGGATTGGGCTAAGGTGGAAAGGGCTTTATTTACCTTTCATAGCTCTGCCTGAACTAACAGCTCCAGGCCTTGCTGTAGACTCTCACTTGCATAGCCTCTCTGTTCTCCGGCATTCCTCAGAGGTTCAGCCATCCCACTGGTCTCCTGACACCCTGCCCCTCCCATCCCCACATGGCTGAGAAAGCTGTAGGGCTGTGCTAGCTAGTTCTCCAATTTTTGAGCAATCCTCTGTACTTAGCAGAAAGTTCTGCACAAAAAAAAGGTGCTTGTATAAATGTCAACTGATGCCAAGGAGTCCAAGGTAAGGATGACAAAGGCCCTAAAATTCTAGCACTGGCCATATCCCCTCAGGTTCACACTTCTCTTCTCAAAGTTGGTTACTATAATAGCGATGAAAGAGTTTTCCAACTGTAGTTGCCACCCAGTTGGACTTCTATATCAGGCCTTACCCCACCCCACCTCCTTGGGCAATCTTGATCTTCACAAGTGGCCCTATTGTCTTCCAGGACCCTGCTGCAGTAACAGGTTCTCACCCAGTGCACCCACGAGGAAAGCCTGTCTATTCATCTCATTCATGTTGGTTTCCTCCTCCCTCATCCCTCTTTCCCTCCCCCCTTTTCCTGACACATTGCTCACTGGTTTATCTGCCCACAACCTTGTCTTTGGCTCTGCTGTGCCTAAAAACAAGGACTCCAAGGGAAAGGGGAGAAAGTGGGCTTGAGGTTGGGTGGGTGGGCATCTAATGCTTTAGAAAGGGAGCCAGGAAGGATTTTCTCAAGTCTGTCCCATAATTCCCCCCAAACGCAAGGCCCCTTTTCTCCATCACTATTTCTACATACCTCGTACCATGGATTTTTTCCATTCCAGCCCCTGGTTCTGGTTCTAGGTCCAGAAAGCCCTTCAAGCAAAAACGGTGATGGGATTATGAGCCCTGTCAAGTGAAGAGGAACCAGGATCTGGTTTGCGGAGGTCAGAAGAATGGCTGGGTATTTTGACAGGTCCCTATGAGGGTGGAATCCCCCTCAACCAGCCACAGGAAAAGATGATTTGGTTGATAATCCAAAAAAATTATAATAATCCAAAAAAAATTTAAGCTCTCTTTCTGTCTCTTCACTGTCCACTTATCACTCCTACATCCTCTTTCCCAACCCTCCTCCTCAAAGAATTCTTTAAGTTTGGGTTGTCAACCTTGACCATGTTTAATCCTTTTTCCTGCCAGATGGTCCTTCTCTACTTCAGTACAGATTCTGTAGAGGTTTGAAGCTGGTTTTAAACATTTCCTGAAAGCCTGAAATGGGGTGAGGTTTGTTAGGCAAGTCCAGGCCAAAGAAAATCTGGTTGCTTCCAAGATAGTTTTAAAAACCAAGACACAGCTGTTTCTGCCAGTCTGGAAGGATGATGGAGCCCACTCTGCCGATGACTCGCCACCACGTGGAAAGGGAAAGTAGAACGAAGGCTAGCCCCACAGAGAGCCCTGCCCGGGGCTAACCACTTCTTTCACTTTGGCAAGAAGAACCTAGTGGGTCCCGTATTCACGATGATGATTCAAAGACCACGGACCTGTTTCACACCAGCGCCTTCCCTCCGGCCAGCCACAGCGGACCAGCCCCAGCCGCCGTTTCCTGCACAAGAGAGGAATGTCACGCCTCCAAGCTTTTCTGTTCAGCCAATTCCTTCTATCTTGATGTCCTCCATCTTCATTCTTTCTTAAATATCCAGTTCAAATGTCAACTACTTTCCAAAGCCTTTTCCTGATCCGAAGTTGACTTCATTCTCACCCCTCCCATGCTCTCTGGTCTAGTTGAACTTCAACCTGATTGATGGCAAAATGCCTCTACTGCTTTAGAAAAATACGCCACCCCACACCAACTTTCTCAGAAGAAGACTAGGAAATAGTAAGGGTAAAGGGACTGGGTAAGACTCGATACTCCATTTTCCTATCTGTAGCACAGGGAGAATACCCCATCTCTACAATGAGGACATGAAGATTAATGTAACGCCACCTATAAAAAATAGAGGATACTCAGAATCAAGAGGGAATACATTTGAAGTCTCTGGGCCAAGGGTTTAGCTTTTCCCCAACTCTCAGCCTTAAGACCACTTCCCTTGACCTCACTCTTTTAGCTGACATTGCTTCCTACTTCACTGAGAAAATAGAAACCATCAGAACAGACCCTCAATAAGCTACTATGTACATCAATCACCTTTACCCACCACCAGCATCAGTGCAGATCTTCTCACTTCTCTGCTCAAAAACCCTATATGGCTCACAATCATGCAAAGTAAAAGCCAAAATCTTTACGATGACTGACAAGGTCCTTCATCATCAGGGTCCCCCAGATATCTCTGACCTCATTTCAACCACTCTTTCCTCTTGCTCTTTCCACACCAGCCACATTACCTCATTATTTCCTCATACACATCACACACATTCCTGCCTCAGGGCCTTCGCACCTGCTGTGCCCTGTCGCTAGAACGTTCTCCCTTGAGAGAACCTGCACTCATCTCCCAGCACTTTGGTCAGCTATCATCTTCTTAGTGAGGCCTTCCCTGACCACACTATAAGAAAATTGGTATTAAAATACCATTAAAAAACCTTCCTCCACCACACTACCCCTCACCATCCCATTCCCCCCTTTCTGTTTCATTTTTTATTTTTCTTCTTTGCATTTATCACCATCTAACATACTACTTTTCTTTTCCACTTATTATCTAGAAAAATAAAAGGATAATATGCTAATTAGACCGGACGTCATTCTGGACGAAGCTGGGGCCAGAGGAAAGCCACCTGGGTCCCGGGTGCCTGCCGGTGGCCAGAGGAGGGAAGCCTGGGTCCCGGGTGCTGGAGGGAAGCTGGTGCCAGCAGCCAGGGGAAGGAAGGCCTACTCTTGCACAAATTTTCGTGCATCGGGCCTGTAGTGTTTATATAAGCTCCATGAGGCTAGAGATTTTTGTGTTTGTCCACAGCTGTATCCTCAGTGCCCAGAACAGTCCCTGGGGCATGGTTGAACCTCAGTAAATACTTTTTCGAATGAAAAATAATTTCCCACCAGCTCAGCACTCTGGATCTCCATGGACAGGAAGAGCAGCTTCAGGCCCATCTTCCAACCCCACCAGCCTTTCCAGTTCAGTCTGACTTACCTGTAGCAATCACACCCGCTCAGAAAATTCAAAAGGGGGCCATGCCCTATGAGCACCCAAAAGATCCAGGTCAGGGATGGTTTCAGCCCAAGAACTCAACTGAGATTGCTCTCTGCAAAGACTACCATCATTTTCCTATTGGGAAAGGCAAAGGTCCTTTCCCTGGGGCTTAATGAATTACAGGGCCTCCCTTCCCTGACCTCCACTGTTTGGCAGGAGTAGCATTGCTCAATCTGCCTGGGAGCTCTTTATGCTCATCAAAGGGGGGCACAGGTTAAGGACGGCTGGGAAATACTGTCAGCAAAGCAGAGAGAGACAGGCATGGGCATTTACTAGTAGCGCTTTCATTTGTTTACTTATTTGAATGCTTTGTGGGCATCCTCCCCATGCTACTGGGCTATATACTCCAGACCTTGCCTTTGAGCAGCTCCCCATCCTTGACTGAGAAAAAAACAAAACAAAACAGTAAAAAAAATAAAAATAAAAATAAATGATTCTGGTACAAAGTAACAGGAGCTGTGATAGTCGTATGAACACAGAGGTCTGGGAGCAATGAGAAGACACCCGGTTAGGTGGACAAGAGGGGTGTGGGGGATGGCTCCTGGAGGAGCAGGCTGAGTCTTGCGGGACTTGTGGAAGATAAAGGAGACAGAAGAACACTGCAAGCAGGAGAATAACTATCAGCAAAAGCCAAGGAGACCTTGAAGCAAGCTGAGATTTTTTGAACAAGACACAAAATAGTGATCACCATTGATAAGCTAGACCACATTAAAGAGAAAACATTGATAAGTTAGACACATTAAATAAGAACTCTGTTCATTTAAATATGCCATTTAGAGGTGAAAAAGGAACCGACAGCGTAAGTATACAGGCTGCAGGACTCAGGGAACATTAAATACACAGAGCAAGGTTATTAGGAAGAAGTGGAGTAACCCTCAAACTATAGAGGCTGGCTCAGATCATTTGAGCTGAATTTCCCTTTGGGGAAAAGCCCTTCGTTTCTCAATTTTGGAAGGGAGTAGAAGAAAGTACATGTATACCCCAGGCTCTGCTGGTTCTATCCATGTATTTATCTCATTGAATCTAGCTGTCACCATCTCTATTTTACGGATGAAGAAACTGAGGCTCAGGTTGAATGATTTGCCCAGGGTTTCATTGTAAGTGGCAGACCCCAGAGCCTGGAGAGGTGGGTGTTGAGCTCTGTAACTGACATGAGAGGACATCAGTCCTTCAGTCTCTGTCTTACCTTGTGGCAAGAAGCCATCCTCCATCCCAAGGAAATCCCTGCAGCCCAGCTCTGTCTGATGAAGTCAGAAAAAAATACTGGCAGAGGTTCTATGCTTGGTCCCCAAATCCTTGGTGTTCAAACCCCATTTTTCTTTCTTTTTAAAAATATTTTATTGATTTTTAGAGAGAGCGGAAAGGAGAAGGATAGAGAGAAACATCGCTGAGAGAGGAACATCATCTATCAGCTGCCTCCTGCACGCACCCATACTCGGGATCAAGCCTGCAACCCAGGCATGTGCCCTGATCAGGAATCAAACCGGGACCTCTTGGTTCCTGGATCAACACTCAACTGCTGAGCCACACTGGCCAGGAAACCCCATTTCTCTTTAAGCCATCTATCACAGGGCCCTGAATCAACACAAAATAAATACAAGAGATGTTTCTCTCTTGTGTTTCTTCAGGTCTTTCTTTCTATCATCCTTCCCTGCCTAGGGATGGAGCACTCCCAGACACAGACGCTGGTCAAAGCCAGGCCCTCCCTAATAATGCAGTCCAGCTGAGACTGCAGAGGTGGGAAGTCTGTCCATCCGTCTGTCCAGTTTCTTTAAGGATCATGAGGGGGACACAATTTGCCTTTTTTCCTCCTTTAAACACAAGTGCTACTTGGCAATTTCAGGCTTGTGGTTCTCCAGCTGGGTGCTGAGAGCCCCGGAGCCCTGCAGTGGACTCGTGGGGTGTTTGACATTTTTTAGGGAAACAGAGCAATACTCAACATTTGTCAGACCCCCGTGAGCTCCCAGTTTTAACAGCAGACGGCACTATTTGCTTTTCAACTATGCCATTTCCTTGTGAAGCTGGGTTTTTCGGCAGCTGCTGTGAGAAAAAAGCAAGGACCACATGGAAAGCAACGTGGACGAGGAGGTGAGGATGGCAGCATTCAGTCTGATTCCAAAATGTGAGGTGCTGTGCAGCGCCCAGGACATCCCATTAGTCAGTAATTGTGGTCATTTCAGAAGGAAATAATCTTTTTCCTTTGACTTTGTGTATAATTTTTTTCAATTGGCTGTTCCATTGTTAGGATACAAACACTTACTACATTATTTAGACCTAAGTACTTAGTACAGGCGTCCTCAAACTATGGCCCGTGGGCCACATGCGGGTGTTTTTGCCGTTTTGTTTTTTTTACTTCAAAATAAGTTATGTGCAGTATGCATAGGAATTTGTTCATAGTTTTTTTAAAACTATAGTCCGGCCCTCCAACGGTCTGAGGGACAGTGAACTGGCCCCCTGTTTAAAAAGTTTGAGGACCCCTGACTTAGTAAATGAAACTCGGGTTTTCTTTTGCCTATGGGCACTGTGAAAAAAATATTGAAAGTCTGAGAAAGTTTGGGAACCTTGCAGCAGGTGTGTTTAAGTCTGCATCCATGAGCTAAGGAGTTCCCAGGGCAGGCCCAACCCCACTCCAGAAGCAGGTGGGCAGGGCAGTAAGCCTCAGAACTCTGATGGCACACTCAGGCTTCCAACTGCGGCTGACAACAGCTGCCCCTCTGCCTGAACAGAGGGGTACACACCAGCTTGCTCCCCACAGAGGCTGTGCTCATCTGCTTCAGCTTCACCCCAGGCTCCAGGCTCTCCTCTGAACTCCCTCCCAGAAAGTTTTACACAGCATTTATAATGTATTTGGTATTATAAGTAATCCAGAGATGATTTAAAGAATCATTGCTAAGTTAGACCACATTAAAGTTAGACCACAGAAAGATGTGTGTAGGTTACATGCAAATACTATGCCATCCTATATAATAGAGAGGTAATATGCAAATTGACCCTCATGCCCTCGCATCTCAAGATGGCCACCCCCACATTGTCACAAGATGGCTGCCACAAGATGGCCGCCACCCACATTGTCACAAGATGGCCGACAGGGGAGGGCAGTTGGGGGCAACCAGGCCTGCAGAGGAGAGCAGTTGGGGGTGACCAGGCCTGCAGGGGAGGACACTTGGGTGTGATTGGGCCAGCATGGGAGCAGTTAGGTGTCAATAATGCCAACAGGGGAGCGGTTAGGTGTCAATCAGGCCGACAGGGGAGCAGTTAGGGGGTGATCAGGCTGGCAGGCAGAGTGGTTAGGGGCAATCAGGCAGCCAGGCAGGCAAGTGGTTAGGAGCCAACAGTCCCGGATTGTGAAAGGGATGTCTGACTGCTGGTTTGGGCCAATCCCACAGGGGATGTCCCCCAAAGGGTCCCAGATTGGAGAGGGTGCAGGCTGGGCTGAGGGATATCCCCCCTTCCCCCTCCCCCTGCCCAGTGCACAAATTTCATGCACCGGGCCTCTGGTTTTATATAAGGGACTTGAGCATCCATGGATTTTGGTTTCTGCAGGGGGTCCTGGAGCTAGTCCCCTGTGGATACTAAGGGACAACTGTATACACTGTGGATACAATGGACAAAGCGATGGTTATCGTTCTGGGTAGGACAGAGCGGAATGGCATGAGATTTCATCATGCTACTCAGAATAGCGCACAATTTAAAATTTATGAATTGTTTATCTCTGGAATTTTCCATTTAATATTTTTGGACCACAGTTGACCACAGGTAACTGAAACCACAGAAAGTGAAATCGTGGATAAGGGGCGACTACTGTACACCATAGACCAGATGTTATCCTCTTCAAAGTAGTCCTTAGAGGCCTGCACTTTTATTCCAATACTATCTCAAAGCATTTCTGAAATTCCTGTTTGCAAATTGCCCTCCAAGACCTTGAAACATTCTTTGAGTTTCTCTGAAGGAAAGTCTGCATCCTTGAAGGATGCTAACTCATTCAGAGCCATGTGACAAAACTTGTGCAAACTAGAGAAATCCGTCTTAGGTCAGAAAAAGTGGTAACGTCGAGTATCCTACAGAGACTGGGTGTCAAAGGAGAAGCACACTGAGACTGTCCGAACCTCCTGCCTAGAGCACAGTTATTCACTCAGAGGTCAGAGGACCCTGTGAGTATCTAATAAACCCCAGGAACCTCCATAGAAAATTTATATGCCCATAAATTTCTATCTACCATTTTAGGGGGTTCATAAGCTCTCAAAGTTCCTCCAGAGACTCATTTTAAGAATCCTTATTCTAACAAAAAAGAAAGTAGGCAAAAAGGACGTGAAACAAGGCACCAAAATATTTTTTGTCTGTTGTTGAGACCTCAAGAAAAAAAGAGAGACAAGAAGAAAGAAAGAAAAAAAGAAAGGAAAGAAGGAGGGAAGGAAGGAAGGAAGGAAGGAAGGAAGGAAGGAAGGAAGGAAGGAAGGAAGGAAGGAAGGAAGGAAAGGAGGAAGGAAGGAAGGAAGGAAGGAAGGAAGGAAGGAAGGAAGGAAGGAAGGAAGGAAAAAAGGAAGGAAAGAAGAAAGAATACTTGTCCTAACTCATTTTATTGGCCCATATCCTATCTAATAAAAGGGTAATATGCAAATTAACCATCACTCCATCACAAAGATGGCGGCGCCCATAGCCACAAGATGGCGGCGCCTCAGCCCTGCCAGAGTCCCCCAGTCCTGAGGGGGCGGCCGCTGAGAGCAGGCAGCGTGAGCGGCCTGGCGGAATGCTTGCTTCATCGCCACGGCAACAAGACAAGCATTCTGCACCGGCAGCGGAGGGCCTCTGGGCAGCGGCCACGGAGGGCCTCTGGGCAGCACATGCACGCACGGAGCGGCCGGGGCGGGATGCTTGCGTCATCGCCGCGGCGATGAGGCAAGAGTCCCACCCCAGCCATGGAGAGCCTCTGGGCAGCGAGCATGGAGTGGCCAGGCCCCACAGAAAGCAGAGAACCACGGGGAGTGGGCCTAAGCCATCAGGGCTCCTGGAATGGAGAGGGCTCCCCTGAGGGCTCCCAGATTGGAGAGGGTGCAGGTCGGGCTGAGGAACCCACCCCCGTGCATGAATTTCATGCACCGGGCCTCTAGTGCATAGATCATTCTGAATGGAGGTCTACAGAGCCAGCAGATTCGCCAACGCTGGGCACTGAGAGAGGCTCACTTGCCGCAAGGCACCCTGCTTCTCTGAGACCTTGCAGCAGTTTCAAACTCGGAGGCTGGCAATTTACAGACTACACATCACGGGCCTTTAGGGGTGTTAGAAATAGTTACATCCCAAAATACTAGACTCACAAATGCCAAGGCTCCTGAGATTCAAATCTGACATTTTCTTTTATATATGTGTGTGTGTGTGTGTGTGTGTGTGTGCGCGCACACACACACACACACACACACACACACACACATCCTATCTAATAATAGAGTAACATGTAAATTACCATCACTCCGCTACGCCCACGATTGGGTGGCGGGAGGCTGGGGGGCGGGACTCAGGGCACGGATTGAGAGGCACGGATCCGCTGCCACTAAGGGGGGCTACCCTGCTATTGAGAGGCGCAGGGGGCGGGACTCCCGCCCCCTGCGCCTCTCAACGGCCAGATCCGTGGCCGCTGAGGGGGCCTGCCGCGGACCCCCAGCTGCGCCTCTCAATGGCAGGGTAGCCAAGTGTCCGCAGCAGCCTCTCAACAGCAGGGTAGCCCCCCTCAGTGGCCGCGGACTATCAAAAGTGGGGGAGCTGGGTGCCTGTCTGCTCCGGCACCAGGCCTTTCAGAAGCCTCCGCCGAGCCGGCTTCTGAAAGGCCTGGTGCACCAGCGGACAGGCACCCAGCTCCACTGTGAAAAGCGAAAGCATGTAGGGGACCCTACACGTGCATGATTCAATAATGCACTGGGCCTCTAGTATATATATATATATATATATATATATATATATATGCGTGTATATATATACATACATATATATATTTTTAATTAATTTCAGAGAGGAAAGGAGAGGGAGAGAAACTACAATGAGAAAGAATCATTGATCGGCTGCCTCCTGTGTGCCTCACCCTGGGGATCAAGCCCGCAAACCGGTCATATGCTCTGATCAGGAATGGAACCATGACCTCCTGGTTCATAGTTGACACTCAACCACTGAGCCACACTGGCTGGGCTCAAATTCTTTGGGAATTGTCTCTACCAGTAGTTTACAAACCACACTAGAAAATGTCACATTTTCTTTCTTTCTTCCTATCTTTCCTACAGGTAACCACATTTATTTAGCTGTGCAGGTGCAGATATGAAGAGCAAGTTATGGTCATTGCATGCATTTGCTCCCCTTTCCCTAAGTCCCCAGTCTCCCTATAGAAAGAACAGGCTTTCTCGCTTCTCCTGGGCCAGGCAGTATGCTCCCCGAGCAGCTCCCAACATACTAAAAGCCACCCAAGTCACACCTGACTCATGCCACTGCTCTTTGTAATGAGCTATGACATGTATCTAAGCCCTTGTATATTTTCGTATTTGTAGCCTACAATTAGGCATTTTTGAGGGATGTAGCTGACTAGTGGTTCGGTTCAGGGACCTGTAATTACTCACACAGGCATTAGGGCTGAGCCAGGCAACCATCAAGCTGGAGGCACTGAGCTCGGACTTCATGGAGAAAGCCACTCAGCTCTAAGGAGGTCCAGAGAATACTCGTCAGCAACGGGCCTCACACTCCTCTCCCTCCCCTTCACCCATTTCTCATCTACTGCCTGGCTCAGCACAACTCCCCCAAGCCCAAATGGTGGCACATTTGTGGGCCCAACGCCCATAAAAATGGGTTACTTTGCTGGACACAGTCTCCCTCAGCAAGGCAATAGCAATGTAAAGCAACTTCTAGAACTCCCCACAGACTTTCCACCTGAGGAAAAGTGGGTCCCACCACCAGCCCACGGAATCCTGCAGTCCACTGCTGTGCAGCTGAGCTGGGAACATGGGCCTCGCCTCTGAGCCACTCTCTCTGCCACCAGATGCAGTGGCCTCCCTGCTCCCAAAGGCCCAACAGAGTAATTCTCCCCCATGCAAATTCCTACCACCCCGTTTCCCCATTATGTCCCTGGCTAGGAGGGAAGAGCCCTAACAATCCATCCCCAGTGACATTTCACATGTACATTTGGCTCCAATAAAAACTGGTTTCTCTACCCAGCTGGTGTGGCTTAGTGGTTGAGCATCGACCTATGAACCAGGAGATCATGGTTCGATTCCCAGTCACACCTCATACCCGGGTTGCCCCCCCCCCTTTTTTTTAAACTGGTTTCTCTAATGGCAGCTCAAATCCTGATTCTAAATATAATCTAAGATATGACCAAAAGCCAGCCCAGTGTGGCTGAGAAATACAGTTGCAGCTCACCCTCAGTGCAGCATACTCAAAAAGTATAATCCCAATATCTAAAATATCTAATGTAAGTTTCCCCGCTTCCCTAATGCTGGCTCCAAAGTACTATAGAGTACTTTATCCTTTTCAAAAACACTTTTACATGTTATCTCATTTGAGTCTACCAAACAAGCCCGGGAGGTTAAATGCAATAGGTGTTTTCTTCATTTTACAAAAGAGACTGAGGCCCAGGGAGATATTCTTGCCCCAAGATCACTCACCTACTACATGCAGAACCAGGTTTAGAACTACTTGGTTGCTATGTGACCTCAGTTCTCCACATGGCAACAATTTAATAGTAGCTACTTCACAGAGCTTATTGTAAGGATAAACGGGCTAATATACAAGAAGTACTTCCAATAGTGTCTGGTCCACAGTGAGGACTATGTTATTATTGTTGATGTTATCTATATATATAAAAGCCTAATGTGCAAAGTGTCCCTTCGGGAGTTTGACCGAACGGAAGTTCGATTGCTCGCTATGACGTGCGCTGACCACCAGGGGAAGCACAGAAAGAAGGGAGGACCCAGCCAGCAGCAGGCAGCCAGGGAAGGGAGGCCCCGGCTGGCAGCAGGCAGCAGGCAGCCGCTAGCCGCTAGGGACCCTACCCATGCACGAATTTCATGCACTGGGCCTCTGGTTGTTAATAAGACTATTACTACCACCACGACCCAGAACCAATTCCAAATTTAGAGCTCTTTCCTCTCTATCCTGCTGCAGTTTGCAAAGATTCCCCTGGAAGTCGTTTCATCTAACCTTGAGAAAACCTAGACCAAATTCCAGTAATGTGTCTAAGGAACCCAGAACTCACTGAGCTCTCTATCCTACCACTCCACAAACTTCTTTATACTCCTGTGCACATGCATAGACATACACATATGCACCACCTTTGCTGCAGATCTGACTCTAGTCTCCTGGCCTCTGGCGTTGCTCATGCTATGATGGCCACCATGCTATGGATTCCCCTGCCTGTAGCACCCAACTTTTACTTATACCCAACTCTTCATTCACTCAGTTCCTTCCCTCAACAATCATTTCTTTTCTTTTTAAAAAATATTTTATTGATTTTTTACAGAGAGGAAGGGAGAGGGATAGTTAGAAACATCAATGAGAGAGAAACATCGATCAACTGCCTCCTGCACACCCCCCACTGGGGATGTGCCCGCAACCAAGGTACACGCCTTTGACCAGAATCGACCCTGGGACCCTTCCGTCTGCAGGCCAACGCTCTATCCACTGAGCCAAATCGGTCAGGGCAACAATCATTTCTTGAGCACCTACTGTTTACCAAGTGCTGTATTGGGTACTGGGAGATATGTCCCTTGCCCTTCAAAAGACCACATGAGAAGTGCATAAAGAATGGGGTGTACGGCCCAGTCGGTGTGGCTTAGTGGTTGAGCATTGACCTATGAACCAGGAAATCACAGTTCAATTCCCGGCCAGGGCACATGCCCGGGTTATGGGCTTGATCCCCAGTGTGGGGTGTGCAGGAGGCAGCCGATCAATGATTCTCTCTCACCATTGATGTTTCTATCTCTATCTCCCTCCATTTCTGAAATCAATGAAAATGTATTTAATAGAATGGGGTGCACAGATAGTTACAGCGCAGTGGTACCAGGAAACAACTGTCACAGGGCAGCACAATAGGTTCCAGAGAAGGCAACGCTGACGTGAGTTACACAGAGTGACCAGAGTTTTCTAGGCAGAGGGAGAGAGGGCATTTGGAGCTAAGGGAGCAGCATTTAGACAGCGATACAGGGCAGAGTCGTGCAGAGTATGATAATCTCATCCTGGCAGCATGGAGGGACTGTGTGGCTGTGTGTATGTTTCAGAGAGTCAGAGAGATACAGAACAGAGAGACAAAGAGAAGAGAGAGAAATCAGATGTGAGACAGTGAGCCCACACGGCCTGGGGTAGTGGCCTGCTGGGACAGCAAACATCACGTCTGCCTTTCCATGGGCTGAGGGGTAAGCTCGACTCCCTGGCTATGCTTACAGTGTACCAATTTTAAATGCGAAATCCTTTAACAATTGTTTTCTCTCTCTTTGTGTCTTTCCCCTCCTTCGAAGTAAAAGCTGTTTATCCCTGCTCCCATTTCTGCCCTGCTCTGAGCCCCGAGTTTTAGTGCCAATGCTTTAACACAAATCCAGCTTCACGTCCTGAGTGAAATATAATTTCACAGGAATGTAATTCTGGAATGATCTCATTGAAAAAGCACATCCAGCAAAGGCCATGAGCAAGCTTCAGGCCTGCCCATTCACACCCAGAGCCAAGGAGATCGCAGACCCCTTTCCCTTAAATGGAGAATGTGCCTGCGGCCCACGGCAAAGCTGCCCACAGATGTTGTCCTGCCCACAGCCAGCCTGCCTGCTTGCAGCCTGGGGCCTAGCCCAGAGCAGCGACCACCACAAACCACTCTGCACCATACAAGGATAGACTCAGGAGAACATCTAAGCAAACAGGCTTTGCTCATAGATACTCCCTGTGTCGCTAGGAGGGCTCTGGCTCCAGGCCACGAAACACCAGCTGAAACTATTAACACTCCCTGGTCACCACCCCATCAGACGGAAGAATGTCCAGAAGCCAGGCTGCTAAGGATCCTCCCCAGAGCCACCTGCCTTCCCTAACGCTCTGAAACTCAGGTGCTATCCAACCCTATTGTGAGAGGCAGGAAGTAGGGTGTTTGATTCTGAAACTAGAGGTCAAAGTCAGCTCTAGCCCAGCCCAGCGGAGCTGAGACAAAGTGGGACTGGGAAAGAAATAATAGACTCTGACGGACTTTCAAAACTCCTAGCTGAGAAATCACCAAGTTGTAAGCTTTAGACAAAACATTCTCACTCCAAATTTGTACCCCACCCCCAATGAATCCTCATAAAATGGAGGAGGAGGAGGAGAAAGAAGAGAAAGAGAAGGAGGTGAAGGAGGAAGAGGAGGAGGAGGAGGAGGAGGAGGAGGAGGAGGAGGAGGAGGAGGAGGAGGAGGAGGAGGAGAAAAAACCAATAGCTTGCAGGGGCTAAAGAAACTCTCTGTGCTATCCTTGCAACTTTTCTGTAAATCCAAAACTGTTTTAAAATCTAAAGTTTTCTAAAAATAATGCTTGGTTTCCTCTATAAGGAATAATGGGAAAAGAGTGGTCTTGGGTATAAATTTCAACTCTGCCTCTACTAACTAGGAAGCTGTGGAGGAGTTACCTGACCTTTCTAATGCTTCAGCTTCCTCATCTATAAAATGGAGATGACAGTTCCAACCACAAAATGTTGTTGTGCAGATTAAGTAAGATACTGCATGCAGAGGACTTACCACTGCCAAAGCACTTTCTCCCGGGCAGTAGCAGGTTCTCAGCTCGGTCAGCCTTTACCTTGGGTTCCTGGCAACTGCAGTCGGAGGCCCTACCTCCCCTCCGCAGCCCTGCCTGTCTTTGTGATTTACAGCCTCTTCCACATACGACATTATACTTTAAGCCCACAGTAATCACCCAAAAGAGCTGAAGGCCGCCTCGCAGCAAGTTCCGACAAGTGAAAGCACACCTTCGTTGACAGAAACATGTTCTGCTCCTTCCTGCTTTCCCTTCCTCCAACAGCATCCAATGTCACAGCCATGAGCTGAATTACTTTCCTGAGGTTGGCGGGGGTCAACCAAAAGGAAAGCCAGAGGTGGATTAGCTGTCCGCAGTGCAGGGTGGGCAGGGGGACTATATTCTCAAAGCTGCCACAAAAGGCTCTTCACCCTCGGCAGCACTACCACCGCCCACCACCACCACCCGCACTGCTTTGCAAATCCACCAAGTCAATGGGCACAAGAAGTTCCCCAAAGCCAAGAGACAAGCCCCAAGGCTGGGCATGAGATTGCCCCCAACCCTCGGAGCCAGACACTCGAGCCTCAGCCACTGACTCCTGGCTCCATGATGTGTTGTCCACCTCCCCCCCACCCCCGGGAAGACTGAGGTGAGGGGAGAGTGGGCAGGTGAGCGCACAGGGGCCCCCATCCTGGTCTTAGAGGCCAAGGAGAGAATCAGGCGAAGAAAGGTACAGCTCTGATGTCACGTAATCTCCTTGAAAATCACTCACAAAGATATCGGATCCTTAAAACACTCTCCTAAACCAAAGGAGAAGTCCAATCTCACCCTGAAAACTCAGTGTCCAAATAAGGGATCCGTCAGCGCTAGAAGTCAGCCTGTTCCAACTCTGAAAGCCCTGCGAGAGAAGCCGTTCCCAGGCTTAGGATTCCACTGACAGGTTGTAACCTCTCAAAGCACTAATGGCCACATTCTAGTGGCTAATTTCTCTGACCTTCCAGATGGCTGGAGTGGGGACACACCCCAGCTGAGGCCCAAGGACATTAGTTCCTGGCAGGGAGTATACGAAAGCTCAGCAGCCCAGCCATGCCAGATAACAGCCCCAGCTTCAAGGACAAGTTTTGGGAAGCAGAGGCCAGGAAGAAGATGTCCTTGGAGCCATTTCTTATTTAACCACCTAAGAGCCAAACATAGCCAAATATGAAGAAACTAACTCTATTGTCTTTTATGCAGCACTTTCCAGCTCATCTCCTCATATCTAGTTTACTACAATGATCTGATTATATGCGGCAGCTTATCAATGCCAGCCCATGGGAGGCACTAAATAAATGTGAAATGTTACTGTCATCATCATTAGTTCCCTTCATTCTTCCATCCCTAGTCTTCCCTGCTCAGAAATGATAGACTTAGCATCTGCATCATGTCATTCCTCTGGGATCCTTAACTGCCAATCACGCCAGATCCAAATTCCTCCAGAACCTTGTCAAAAGCTACCAACCAATCTCGATTCCCTCTTCTTCCTTCCTCCCTTTCAACCACCCTCCACCATACCCTTCACTCTCCTCCATACAAAGACACACACACAAATGCACTTCTCTCTCCAAACAGGATACCACCTGCTCTAAAAATGTCCATTACTGCCTTCATGTTTTTGTGTTCAAACCATTTCCAGCCTAGAGTACTCTCCTTCCTCTCTGCTTATTCAAATCCTATCTGTGCTCCAAGGCCTAGTCCAAGGTCCCTCTTAAACATAGGCTGGGAAAGCGTTCCATCCTCAAACAATGACCAAGCACTTCCTCTGTGCTAGGCACTAGGCCAGGCACTGAGGACACAGTACGGGGAAACATTACAGTCCTTCAGTCTCCTGATTGGTGGGAGGGGCTTCACCATGAACCTCCCTGCTCACCTGAATCACAGGTAGGGGAGTCAACCACCAGATCTCATAGGCAGCTTGTTGTGATACTTGGGGGATTGAGGTGAGTATGGGAGATCAAGTCCAGTTGATGAGGTCTTCTTGCCTCTCCTTCAACCTTTCCAAGAAGCCACCCAGGCCTGGTGGTTTAGAGCCTATAGTTACAAGAACCATCATTCTCTGACCAACTTGGGTAGCACTGCCTCCTGCCCAACTTTTATTAGCTTCACAACTATGCTAGGTCTCATCCCATTCAATAATAGCCCTAGTCAACTCCTCCTCCTAAGGACCAAGCCCAATGCCTCACACTCCTGCCTAAGCCAGAGAACAAAGAGAGAATGTCCAGTGCTTTCCTCAGGAGTGCCCAGACTTGGTGCCACCATGACTACATAGAGGATGGAGGTCACATGGGAGGCGACTACCTTAGGCCTCTCCAGGGTAATTGCAATTCTCAGACCCTAAGAGTAACTCTATTCCTCTCTATCCTGCTCAAGAAAGCTATCAGAATATGAGTCAGGGTGCTATTATTATAGGGATAATCTTGCATACCTCCTACATTATACAAATAGGTAACCCATTCACATGTACCTTGATCCTCTAACTCCCAGCTAAACGTAGTAACTGACACAACATGACATATCCTATCAACGCAGTTCCTCTCCCCACCCCTCTAACTCAGACACAGAAGAGGTTTTCCAGATGTAATCTCAGATACCTGTTAGAACCAGAGAGGAAGGGAGAACACCTCAACTGTCCCTATTTATATTCCAGCAATGGAGACTCACAGTCTTCTCCATCGCCCATCCTCATCACACTCTACCTGAATAAGCTCATCTCACATGAGATGCAACTATTGCTTCTTAGAGCACGAACTATTCAGCCCCCTGAATAATCGTGGCCCATGCTAGGGAGGCTCCCAGCGTTCAGGAGCTAACCCAACCCACCAGTCACACGTTCAGACTTCAGGGGGCCTTTCTAGGTCAGGATCACCAGAAAGCCATAGCTGCTGCTGGCCAATGGACACCATCTGTAAGCACGGCAAGGGGTCCATAAGCAAAGCCTTGAAGAAAGGGCAGGACCGAAGCGAAGAAGCTGCCACCAGCCCTCAGATCCCCAGCACCAGCTTGGAGGAGTGTCTGAGCAAAGCTTTGCGTCCAACTGAAACAAGCAGCCGGTCTTTGACACCTGTGGCATCCATATAGCATCATCTCCTACTCGACTGCCCAGGCTCCCCCACTCAGCTGCCCCCACCAGGAGGCCTATGGCCAAAGGCTGGAGGGAGCACACCAAGTGTCCTTGGAGATTAGCTACGCATTTCCAGTCCCCTTTCCACCTCAGTCCCCCCTGCAACACCCTCCCCGCCCCCAGCGCCGACAACTCAAATTTTCAGTCTCTGCGTGTCTATGTGCCTGTGTGTCTGCGTTTTATTTACACTACCCATGTCTGTTGCTAGCAACAGAAACAAAGTACTTTAAGGCAGAAAAGGCAAGTCGGCCAACTGGCTTGCTGCTCCCCATCCTGCTTCCAGCTCAGGGAAGAGGCTGGTAAAGGATGAGTCAAGTTCCAATGTCTCATGGGTGCCTACAGCTCCATGTGGTAGGGGGACGGGCATGGTCACAGCCCAGCTGAGGGCCCCAGACACCAGCCCGCCCTCTTCTTCCCTGGAAGCCACACCCTGTACTCCTCCTTCCCTCACCTGCCCAGGTGCTGACTACTGTTGGAAGGCAGAGCTTCAAATGCCAGATTTAAGGAAACCTGCCCTCCTCCCTTGTTCACTGGGAGACTGTACAGATGAGCAGGCATTTCCTCCCAGACCCAGACTGTAGAGAACCAGGCAAGGCTAAGTGTTACTTGTATGTCCTTTCCCATCTTCAGCTATTCTGCTACTGATAATCTTCCAAGTTCTGGTATTTGGCTCCACAATAAATCCGTTAGTAATTACCAATCACTGCTTTGTTTTCAGCAGCAAGAGGAAACCATGCATTCAAGGAGCTCACAGATTAACTTCGGAAAATGAGATGCAATAGCAAATAATTCAAGTATGAGATGCAGACCAAAAGTATCTAAAATACAATGGGTGGGAGTAAAGGGGCTAGAATAGCTCAGATAGGATGTCTATGGGAGAGGAAATGTGAGCCAGGCCTTCCAGACAAACAGGAGTTGGACAGAATGAGACAGGAGCCTGTTTGAGATGAAGAGTTAGCCTGTGACTCATGGTCCCAGGGCAGGAAGAATGGCGAGTATCATGCCCGTAGTGTTGTCCCTTATCCAACTGAGGCTCAGCCCTGGGAAGTAAGGAGGAAAGAGACCTCAGAGTCGCCACACTCTCCAGTCCCTCTGCTCCTACCTCTGCCAAGAGCGTTCTCAATGTTTCCTTTCCCCATACTACTTTGAAAGCTCTCCCCTACAGTGCATAGGACTAACTCTCTGAACCCAAAAACATCCTGATGAAACCCTTGGTACTCAAAGTTCCTGCTCCCACAGTAGGACCAGCTTCGTGCTCTCCAATTGCAATGTGGGTCAGGAGCTTGGTCTATTCTTCTGCTGGTCTAGATCAAGCTAAGTCTGGTTCTTTATACACTAGAGCAGGAGAAGGGTATGAAAGGGCAGGAGAAGGTATGAAAGAGCAGGAGAAGGTATGAAATTGTAAGTACAGTCTCTGGTAAGCCAGGTCAACATTCTCTCCTCCTTCCGTTCACACATACAGTCATGCATGCATTCCACTAAAACACACCAAACACCAACCGTGTGTGAATTAATATGCTTAGTGCTGGCTGGAACACCAAAATGCATCAGGTATAGGTCCATCCTCAAAGAGCTTACATTCTAGTAAGGCGGACACGATAGACACATAAATAAAACAAGTACAGGAAGACTATTTTAAGTGTCATTTTGAGAGCTGAAATGTTGTGGACTTCTTCCAACTGAAGAAGCAGGAAGGTTTCCTAGAGAGGGATGCCCTTGCTCTGGGCCTGGCAGCTCAAATGGCAAAAGGATGAAGGGGCAACTCGGGTAGACAGAACTACAAGAGCAGAGTCTTGGAGACAGAAAAGTAGAAGACACATGAAGAAGAGCAAGATGTTAAGTCTGGTGGGAGTTTAACTGGAAGTATACCAGGGAGAAAGGAGAGTTGGAAAGACAGACGTATGTCAGATCTTAGAGCTAAATTAAGGATCTTCTCTTTTCTCTGGGAAATCATCGATATTTTCTGAGGAAGGAATGATGGGTCCAGAACTATTATGCTTCTGAAAGATGAAGCAGTACTCAGAAATCTAGGGGATATAGCAGAACAATTTGACCATGGAGTCCACCAGGACTGAAAATCATAAGGAAGCATAAGAGAAGGAGGGAACTCAGGTAATCAAGTCCCTGACTAAAAGTTCCTGACTGGAATTCTTGTCTTTGAGGTTCAGGCTAAACAGAAAAATAAGAGGGCAGTCCCAAGGGTAGCCAAGAGGCTGTATAAACCAGGAAAAGGCCAGAGAATCAGCTCTCTGGAGCAGGCAATGAAGGAACAGGCGGTATAAACGTTCAGGAGATTGGGGAGGGAAGGGAATTTCAAGGTTTAGGAATCTGAAAATGAAAAAGCTCCAAGTGATGAGACCAAAGGTCTGGCCATGCTCTGAGTGCCCTGAGGGGAAAGAAGATGAAGTCTTCGAGTTGAAAAGATTGAGAGACTGAGGCCAGAACAATGATGGGTTCTCAGTGTGAATTCTCAAGTCTTAACTATGCTAGAAAGAGGACACATGACGAAGGTTGTAAGCAATTAACAAGGAAGTCAAGAGGGAGTCAGCACCAAGAATGAGGAGGGGAGGTATATGTGAAGGGAGAGACTGACTTCATTTGGAAAGGCTACCACCAGGACTAGAAGCAAGGTCAGGGAGCACAGAGTGAGAGTCAGGGGGAGAGATGATGTTGCTTCATTCGAGTGGGTCACAGGGAAGTGAGATCTTCCTGGAAAAGCCAGGTGTTAGCTATAATAAAGAGGTAGGAAGCCTCAAGGAAAAGGTAGAAAACAGGAGCAATACCACTTTTGTCTCTCAGAGCTGGCAGTGATAGAACTATAACGAGAGAAAAGCAAGATGTGGTAAATGGGGCATTCTCATCCACCATTGGAGGTACTATAAACCAGCACAACCGTTATTTCTTAAAATACTTTTTTTATTGATTTCAGAGAGGAATGAAGAGGGAGAGAGAGAGAGAAATATCAATGATGACAGAGAATCATTGATCGGCTGCCTCCTGCATGCCCCACACTGGGGATCAAGCCCACAACCCAGGCATGTGCCCTGACCTGACCGAGAATTGAACTGTGACCTCCTGGTTCACAGGTCGACACTCAACCACTGAGCCACACCAGCCGGGCAAAACCAACACAACTTTTAAAAGACAAGCCACAGACAAGAAGAAAATAACTGCAAAGCACATAACTGACAAGTGATTTAAAATCAAAATACATTAAGAACTTTGAAAATCAATAGGAAAAAGACCAAAAAAAGAAAAAGAGCTGAAAAACATAATAGATATGAAGAGCCAATTCAAAGAAAAGGAATATCAAATATTCAATCACGTATGAAATAATGCTCAAGGTCTCTGGTAAATCAGGAAAATGCAAATTAAAGCAATGAGATATTATTTCATATTCATCAGATTGGAAAATAACGAGAAGGGGGGATCTCTAAGTGTTAGCAAAAACTTGGGGAAATTAAAATCCATATGCACTGCTGGTGAATACATATAAGCATCATAGAGAGCAATCTGGTGTGACCTAGTAAAACTGAGAACGTGCACCCCACTACGGGCAGCTGGTGTACATAAACTCTCACACATTCCTTCTTCAAGGATGCTCATCACAGCACTATTTTTAATACACAAAAAGGAAAAATACTTCAATCATCTCTCACTATTATATAATGGTGATCACAGACCAGTTTAATTGAATGATTTTACACATGCACACTTTTCAAAAATAACACTGAGTGAATCAAATCAAGCTGCAAAAGGCTGCATGCAGGAATGGTGTCATGTGTTTGAAATTTTAAAATACATAATACTACACATTAGTTATGGAAACAAATATCTATAAAAGGATAAGCTATACGTGGTAATGAGGCATATCAACTTGCAGGGAGAAAAGGATTGGAGAAAGCTTTAGTCATACCTGTCATATTAAAAACATTTTTTTACCAGCTTTCAGGCAAATATGGTAAAATGTTAATATTTATTAAATTTGGGTGAACAAGTACATAGGTTCAATTTCTGGTTGGGGCACATGCATGGGTTTCTGGCTCAATCCCCAGTAGGAGTGTGCAGGAGGCAGACAATCGATGTTTCTCTCATCAATGTTTCTCTCTCTCTCTCTCTCTCTCCTCTCCTCTCCTCTCCTTTCCTCTCTCTCTATAAAATCAATACAAACATATTTAGATTAAAAAAAGCTATGGCTTCGCAGTGGCCTTGGTCTTGACTACACAACCGGCGATTCCATTTCTCTAATTAATTAGATAAAAGCTAAAGAAGCTCAAGGAACAGAGTGAGAAAAGAGGGCTGACAAAGCAAGGTGATCATCACAAGGCAGTCTTGTATACAGGCAATGTGGAACATCTAAAACCTGAAACCAACCAAGGAAGTATTGGCTATGTGGCATCTACGAACCAGTATAGATGTTCTCTTGGCAGGTGCATCTCCCTGCTGGGTATGGTAGCCCCCATTACATAAACCCCCAGAGGGCTAACAGTTGTTAAGAAAACACAGGAAGGTACCCCATCTGAGATTCCACGGGTATCCACTGAAATTAAGCCCCTCTTTGTACTTTGGGACTGTGGATCTCATCTAAGGAGCCCGCTACCTGCATTTCCATAAGCAGTCAGCTTCATCCCAGGCCCCAGAGCCTGAATTTTCCCCATGTCCATAAAAAAGCACCATCAGTTTTTCTTTGCATTAAACACTGATTGTGATCATGGCAGTTTTTCCTGTCTTCTAAGATCACTGCTGCTAAGAGGAAAAGGTAGGTAGGTACAAGAGAATAAAAGCATACACACGCAAATTCTTTGGTGGCTCAAATTCCCCTCATTCTACCTGCCTCTGACCAATGAGAAGCACAGAGAGAAAGGGGCACATCTGCATTTCGAAGGCAGTCACCTCCCTGCCTTGTTGGTGTTTTTCATCTTCTGGAAAAGTCATCCACTCCCAACTAGAATCTCTCCCTGGGTCACTATAATCCCATGATTTGCTTGTGATGTGAGCGTCATTCAGCAATTTCTCAAGGCTGGGATTATCTAGAAGTGATGATGGTCATTTCCAGATCAGAAACAGTCACACAGATAAAGCAAAGGGCAATCCCTGCCTGGCATTTATGATTAAAGAGATGGAGAAGAGAGGGGAGGAATGCAATAGGCTTGTTCACCAGATCTCTCAGCACTGAGTCAACCTCCTATTTGTAAGTGAAGGAAAGTCCAATCCCTGATACTTCCAAGGGAATTTCACATTTGATCAGCCTCGTCCCTCCCAGGGCTATTATAAAGATTAAACAAAATCCATAATGTTTTAATACAGGCAAGAACACAGTTACAAGGCTCTAATTCTCTCGTAGAAAGTCAATCCTCCCATTGATTTTCCAAAGTCTGTGGATCTGTTTAGTTGAAAATACAGAGTATAGAACAAAGAACTCAGGATTTCTGGATTGACTGCTGCCCAACTCTTACAAAATTCCAACTAAAAAAGTGACAATTCAAGGAGACCATCTAAGGAGTGTGATGAATACCCATGCCCCTGGGTATGTTAAGCTCCACTTTTCTATCAGGTTGCTGGAAAGCTACATAGATATGCACACCATTAGCTCAGCTCCTTGCAGGGTGGTTGTCACTGAGCTGCAACTTCATGTAATACATTTGTCTTTTATTAGCATTCCCCACAAAAGAGCTACAGGAAATCTAAATCACATAAGCATTTGCTGTAAAAAATAATAAAGAAATGTCATTATGGTTGTAAAAATAAGAAAAGAATATAACTCTTGATAAAAAAAAAATGGTAAGATAACTACATCATTCAACATCTCCAATGAAGATATTCATATAAGAAATCTCATTAAAATATAAAGCTAAAAACAAACTTTGTCTGCCTTGAGAAAATGGTATGTTTCCTCTTACCTAAAGGTTAGGAATCAGAAGGTCAGTTTTCACGACTACCAAGGAACTCAAAGTCCAAGGCCATTCACAGAAGCCATCTTAATTAACTAGATTAGGACATGTGCGTGGTCTTCTTTGCTTTGTTGTTGATAATCTGTTTCTGTTATTAACATGATTAGGTCTTTCTTTGCCAAGCATTGTTCCCAGGTGTTAATTATGTTAATTCATTTAATACTCTAAAACTATCCTATGAGGTAAATGCTATCAATTCTATTTTACCAAATAAGAAAACTAAAACCAAAGGTCATATAGCTAGTAAAAGGAAAAGCCAGAATTCAAACTAGGTCTGACTTTGAAGTTCCTGTTCCTTCCACTAAGTACATCTTTATTATGTCTTCTGTAGCCAGTCATGTCCGTTCCTCTTTGGAAAGATTGGAATATAAAACCGATGAGATAATGTATGTAAAAATATGTTATGTGTTGTAAGTTATTATTCAGATATAAATAACTATCATTATTCTGCCTAAAGCAGAGGTGACATTTCTGCTTATACACATATACACGCACGCACACACACACACATGCACACCAGCAAAGTCAGCAGGAAATGAACTCCAAATACAGCCCAACAGAAACACTTTTCTCTCAACATTAAAACTCATAAGCCCTAACTGATTTGGCTCAGTAGATAGAGCATTATCCCAGGTTCGATTCCAATCAATGGCACTTACCTTGGTTGCAGGTTCCCTGACCTTGGTCGGTGAGCGTGCAGGAGGCAACCAATGATGTTCTCTCCCACATCGATGTGTGTGTTTTTCTCTCTCTCTCCCCATCCCTTCCATTCTCTCTAAAAATCAATGAAAAAATATCCTCGGGTGAGGATTAACAAAAAAATAATAATAATGATAAATAAAACTCATAAAACCATGTAAGCCTGTGGGTCAGTCACTCCCTTCAACATAGGTGCTTGGCAAGATAGTGAGAAAACATCCCACTCCCAGACTTCACTGGGCACCCACTCTGTTTGCCTTGGATTCATGGATATTCTGTTATGAAGCCAGGTTGCCCTTCTTCTCTCTCAGCTCCACTTTAACCTCTTTTTCTTCAATGATGATCATCCTAAAAGTATTATTTCAGGAGATATCTTAGGAAGAGGAATTTTCATCTCAAGTTTTCATTTCTGGCTCATCCACAAGTCCATGACTTTAGCTCAAAGTTCTTCAAAACTATGAAACCTACAATATGCTTATTTCCTATAGGCATGATGACAATGACCCAGGAGAGAGAGAGAGAGAGAGAGAGAGAGAGAGAGAGAGAGAGAGAGAGAGAGAGAGATACACAGGGTGGGGCAAAATAGGTTTATAATTATTTGTATGTAAAATAATATAATAATTAATAAATACTAATACAAGGTGCATGTGCCATCTCCTGCCCTAACATACACCAGGCTCTCCCTGACAGCTCTCTCTGCATCCTAGCAACTTCAGTACCTATGTGTATGGATCCACTCAAAACTCATGATTGAATCCCTGATTTCAATGTTACTTTAGTAATTACCCACCTATGGACAAACGTTGGACCTTGTCACTGCCTAAGACTACGCATCTCAATTTTGTCCTACAAAACCCTATACCCTGACCACAATTTCCTTTCCTGCCTATCTCTTGACCTTCTTACTACCCAATAGCTGCTCTTTGACCTTGGCCAAGTCTCTCTTCCCTAGTTTACATCAGCCACCACCTTTCTGTCCTTCCAGGCGAGAATCCATGATCCATCACAAATCCCTATCCCCTTTCTCCTTCCACTGTACCTGCTTGTAAAGCCCTCACTCTGGATCAATTCAAGCATCAGTATACATTGTTCCCAGTGAAAGCAACTAAAAATTGCTCGTCAGAAATCAACATGCCTAAGACATGTCTGAAAGATCTTTTGGAGATACATTCTGAAGTATTTATGGATGAAATGGTATGATGCCTTTTCTGCTTCCAAAAATGCAGTGGGGGGAAAAGGGGTGGTAGTGGACAAGGATAAAGATAAAACAAACTAGTCCATGTGTTGATAATAGTTGAGGCTGGATGATGTATATATGGGTGTTCATCTTCTATTCTGTCTATTTTTCTGTATGCTTGACATCTTCCATAATAAAAAAATTTAAAAATTAAAACCACTTAAGTGAAAGATTAATGGGGAAGAGTGCCAAAGGTCACCCACAAATTATCTGCTAGTTATAAAATGAAAACTATAATTTTACAACGGAGAAATTTGGCTGACCCTACCTTAAGTAGTAACCAAATTTAGCATCAGTAATAGTGAGAAAACCAAACATTATGTGCCTCTGATCTGCTGCATTATTCATAAAGGGTTTTTGTCCCCTCAAAAATGTTTAAATCTAAATCTAATCAAGCCTCTATATCTAGTTTACAGTATACAGAAAATACCACATTTTGGGAAGCACCTCTGTTGGTGAGAGAGAAAGAGCCTAAACAATACTCAATACTCCAAAGAAACAATGAGATAAATCCACAACACTGCAAATAAATTTATGTTAAAATTTTTAAGAAAAAGGAATGCCTAAAACTGAACTCATCATCTCCCTTGTCACCCCTAATAAAACACTTTCTTCCCTGTACTTTTTCCACTAAGTCACCCGAGTTCCCTGACTTTTCATTCTTCTTATTCTGGTTCAATCCATCACCAAGTCCTGCAAATTCTACCTCCTTAATGTCTCAGAGTCACCTTCTCCATTCCCCTGCCACTCTTAACTCCGATTGTTTTATTGATTGCTTGACTTACTACAATAATCTCCTAAAAACCATCTCCTTTTCCTACTTTTACTTTCTTCAGATCTGCTCTCTACACTTCAGCCAGAGTGATCTTGCAAATGTAACCACATCGCTCCAGTGCTCAAGTTCCTTTAGCAGCTCCTTCGCTCTCAAAATGGGGGGAGGAACCGCACGGCAGGCACTCCACATCCCATTGTGCAGCACTGAACGGCATGCACTCGCAAGGTGATCGAGTCGTTCACTCTGTAATTCTTTCAAACCTTCTTGCTAGGATAAGAAGAAAGTCTCCACTTGCTGCTGTCCTTAACACTTGATAATCTCTTAAGAGAGAGAAGACTTTCATAGGCAGTAGTATCTAGCTAAAATTTTAACACATTTTTTGTTTTCAGTGTATTTATTTTAAAAGTTATCTTCTGTGTATAGTAAACAGTATTGATTTTCCACTTTAAGAAAATAAGAAAATGTTTCCTTTTAAAATAAATCTAAGCTTGAAAGTGAGCTGATTTAAGCATCATATAAATAATAGTTCAGGTATCAAGAGGCCATAGTAATACTGTGAAGATGGAAAGCAATGAATTAAGTTTGGGAAAAAATTCAGGTTTCTCTGTATGAGTGTGGTGATTTCAAAACAAGTTTGCAAAGTGTTTGCTATTCCTGTCCTTGAACCAGATGGCCTGTGACTACCTCAAGGAATAGAAGGCGGCTATGTGAGGGCACCTGACTTCCAAGACAAGGTTAGATTAAGGCCATGCAACCTCTGCCAGTCTCTCTAAGTGGGCTGGCTTTCAGGTCCTGAGCCACCTGGTAAGAAATCTAGCTGCCCCTGTGGCTGCCATGCCGGAGGGACCACAGAGAGTAACAACGGAGGTTGGGGGAAGGGGGTGAAGCGAAAGGGATAGAGCTGAGGAGGCCCAGCTGCTTGACTTTTCCCAGCGCGGGCTCTGCACACGGTGAGCGAGTCTTCTGCTGATTCCAGCCCCAGCTACCCTCTCACTACAACTGCATGAGAAGACCCCAAGCGAGACCCCCAAAACCATGAGAGGTAATAATAAAAATTACTGCTCTTTAAACAGCCACTATGTCTAGGGGTGGGGTGGTATGCAGAACACTGGCAGCTAGGGCCCTGAGACCGGTCTCGTGGTCTCATCTTACACTGCTCACGCTGCACTATGTAGGCAAATGACCGATGGGCAGCTATGGGCCGTAACTCTGCACATACTGCTTCACTCCTGTCTTTGCACACGCCAATCCCTTGACCTGGCATGCCCCTCCTTGCCTTGTCCACTTAAAAAAATAAAAGAAATCTATTCCTCTTTCAAAATCTGAATCGGTACCATGTCCTCCGTGAAACCTTGCCCTCACCTTCCTCACTCTCTTGCCACCAGTAACTGGATTAGTGCTTTCCTCCCAGCATCACTTATATGGCAGCATAAATCACACTACAGTGTACTCACCTTGTATATGTCTTGTCCACTAAACTATTAAATGCTTTAAGGGTAGGGATTGTATGTCTGTATGCAGCTGGTCACAAGGGGCCTAATGAATGTTTGCTGATCTGAAGTAGTTTCCCCTTCTGCTTCCTTATTTAGTCTATTTCTACTAAAAACATTTCGGTCTAAACTCCTGGCTGACAGGAACAGCAATGATGTCAGTCAATGCTACTCTCCTCGTCCCTAACTTTGGGTTCAAGGATTTTACTTAATCTGACCCCTGAATAAGGCTTTCTTTTCCAGTTCACAACCCATAGGAGCAGCAACCCTAAGCTGAACCAACACTAAAAGCTGACTTTTTATTTATTATTTTATTATTTTTAATATATTTTTTATTGATTTCAGAGTGGAAGGGAGAGGGAGAGAGAGATAGAAACATCAATGATGAGAGAGAATTATCAATCAGCTGCCTCCTGCACACCCCCTACTGGGGATCGAGCCCGCAACCCAGGCATGTGCCCTGACTGGGAATCAAGTCCGCAGGCCAACGCTCTATCCACTGAGACAAACCAACCAGGGCAAAGCTGACTTTTTAAATATAATTAGGTGGGAACTACTAGTTCAATATCTGGGATATAAGTGAGTCCCAACAAATATTATTTCTCTTCCTTCTCTCACTTCAAAAAATCTTTCTTAATTTATCTTCTAAACAGATTAAGAAATTTCTCCCCACTTCTTCCTGCTGCTCCCCTCCCACAGAATCACACCTTCCTGGGTCTTAACATCCCTTCAGACCTTGGCCCTTGACTCTCCTCAGCACCAAACCATGCATCTTCAACATGCAATTGCCTTCCTGCTCCCACTGCACCAAACCAGGTCTAACCTGAGAGAAAGGTTTTTCTGTCACAATATCTAGGTCTAGTATATCAAAGTGAAGCTTTTTAGAAGGGGGGTGATGCAATTCTCCCCAAACATTAAGAAAAGGAATCTGGCCCTGGCCATTGGGGCTCAGTTCGGCATCATCCTGTGCACTGAAAGGTCACGGGTTCAATTCCCAGTCAGGGCACATGCCCAGGTTTCAGACTCCATCCTTTCCTGGGTGTGCAGGAGGCAGCAGAACAATGTTTCTCTCCAATCAATGTTTCTCTCTCTCCCTCTCCCTTCCTCTCTCTCTAAAAATCAATTAAAATATTTTTTTAAAACAAAAGGAATCTGGCTGTATTGTATAAGAATAACAGAAAAGAAGAAACAGGATTGGGAATCAGGTGCAATTTCTTCATCTGCCTCTCTCACTAAAGGCTTTTTTGGTAAACTGAGTCAGTAATGTTCCTCTAAAAAGCTGCAAAAATGTTTTTAATGGTTATGATATATACTAAATGGGAAGTATAATAATAATTTGAATATAGATAGCCTCACTCACTAAAAACACTAAAGTGGACAAATTTATAAATCTTATGTAAGAAGCAAATTAATAGGAAAAAGGTTATTTTGGTTTTTATCAATTATAAGTTATAGGTTAAATGTAAAAATTAAAACCATAAAAAATGAATTATTTTTGTAATTCTGATGAATGAATACAAAATTTAAAAATATGACATAAAATCCAACTCAACAGCCATAGGGCTGGGGAGCCATTAAGTTCAATATCATATATTTGCCTCCATAAACATTTAAAACATGTGAAAGGCAAATAATTAGCATAAACAAAGTCAAAAAATAAAGAGAAAAAAACTGGGGAGAAAAAAATCAGCAACATATAAGGCAAAGAGTTCTAATGTAAGATGTATGTAAAAGTTCTTACAAATCTACAGGAAAAAATACCGACCAAACAGAAAAATGAACAAAATATTTGAACAGAAAATTCACATAAAAATAAATACAACTTCCAGTGAGCATAAAGGATATTCAACTTCACTAATAAAGAAATCCTAAATAAAGTAACAATAGTAAATCCTTTTCACCTATCAGATTGGCAAAGATGAGTAACACCCACGTTGCCAAGGGCGTGGCAGAAACAGGCACCTTTATATACTGTGGATGAGAATTCGTTGATGCAACTCCTTTGGAAGGCAGTTTGGCAATATTTATTAACATTTTAAGTGAGCATAATACCCTTTGATTAGCAAACCTTCCCTTCTAGGAATTTTGCCCAAGGTAATACAAGTATTAGAACACTTGGGAAAAGATGGCTGTGTACTGCCGCTTATTGTAGCACTGATTATAAAAAAATTTGGAAACAACTCAAATGTCCATCAATAGGGCTTGATTAAAGTATGATACATCCATCTGAAGAAACACAATGCTGCCATTGAAAGTAATATACCGACATGGAGAAATAGCCTAGGTAAATTATCAAGTGAAAAACTTTACAGTAAAGGTATAATCATTTTTGTTCATTTTATGTGGTAGAAAAGATATAAAATTTGCTGTTTTAAGCATTTTTAAGTTCACAATTCAGTGGCATTCACAATGTTGTGCAACCATCACCACTATTTCCAAAACTTTTTCATCACCCCAAAACAGAAACTCTATAACCATTAAGCAATAAGTTCCCATTCTCCTCTCTCCCTAAGCTCCTAGTGACCTCTAATCTACTTTGTGTCTTTATAAATTTGCCCATTGTAGCTATTTCATATAAGCAGAATCACACAATATTTATCCTTTTGTGTCTGGCTTATTTCACTTAAGACAATGATTTCAAGGTTCATCCACATTATAGCTGGTATAAGACCTTCATCCCTTTTTAAGGCTGAATAATACTGTATATACCACATTTTGTTTATTCATTCATCTGTGGGTGAACACAGGTTGTTTCCACCTTGGCTACTGAGAATAATGCTGCTGTGAACACTGGCATACAAGTAAGTATCTGAGTCGCTGTTTTCCATTATTTTGGGTTTACACCTAGATAAGTGGAATTGCTGGGCCATATGGTCAGTTTTAGCTTTTTGAGGAGCCAAAAGAAGTTGGTTCCATAAGAACTGCACCATTTACATCTCCGCCAGCAACGTATGAGGGTTCTATAGCTCCACATCCTCACCAACACTTTTTATTTTCCATTTTACTTTTTTACAAAAATAAATTCACCCAAGATAGTTTCCTGCACACTTGCTAATCAGAAATTATAACGCATTACAGTTCTCGTGTATGCAAACAGCAAGGCCCTGAGTCAGCAGAAATGAAAAGACCTGAGCCCTGGTCCTAGCTTTGCCACCTTGGGCACTCAGTTCTCTCATCTCCAAACTCTGAGGCACCTGGGACTGGATCAGGGTTCCCAAACAATGGGAATGGGTTCCAGCGGTGCAGATATAGTGACTTCTTCAAGCCCGGGCAGCACTGGGGCTCAGTGCCACCAGCAGCCTCCTTTCACCCCAACGTGCCTTCCAAAAAGGATCCCTTTCTGTGTGTGCAGGGATAGGAAAAAGACTGGGCAGTGCTAGGTCAGGTAACCCTTACTGGCCCTTTCCACACGGACACAGAACTCCATGCTTGTGCTGAACTAATGAGGGAAGCTTAAGAAGAGGAGAGAGAGCCTTAGGGGGTCTCTAAGAGTCGCTGACCACAAGGAAAAATGAAGATGGTCTCCGCAAGGGGAGAAGCAAGCACAGACAAGGATTCAGGAAATGAGAATGCCAAGGAAGAGAGGGCAGCTGGTATTTATTAAGTCAAGTGTGTCACCTGAAGCCACAGGTCCTGAAGTCAACAGCAAGGGGCAGTGCCTGGAGCCATGCTGCTCTGGGAGGAGTGTCCCAAAACTCCCTGCTGGGGCAGCAGACAGGAGAAAACCTGACCTCTGTGGGAAGAGGCACTGAGGCCTGGCGAAGTGAAAGCCAAGCGAAAGCCTCTCTTCCAGGTGTTCTCAGCCTATCGGCTGCCAACAGTGGACTTTGCCCTTGAATTGTACTCTGGAGCTAAAGAGATAATCTCCCAGGCATGTCTTGTGTAAACCTGGCTAATCAACAGCACACACTATGCCGAGCCTGCCTGCAGTCCCCGAATCAGTCTGCCAACCAAAAGGCTGTTCTGAAGGGCGGGGGGGCGGGGGGGGGGGGGGGGGTGTAGGGCTGGGGCGGGGGGGAAGCTTATCCTGGCATAAATGTCATTTATCCTAATAGAATCAAATGCCCAGATGGGTATGTTCCAAAAAAATCAGTCAAACAGCTGTTTAGAGACAAGCACAGAGCTGGAAGCCTCATCCGGAAGGGTTATGGATATCGTGAGAAGAATCACTGTGACCGCGGCAGCAGCTCTGTTGATGTTACAGGGTAAGCCACCCAAGGGATTCTAACGTATAGACATGAAATTCTAGGTTAATGAAAGAAGGCATACCAGTTAGCCCTCACACCCTCATTTGAATCTCAGCTGCCGACCTTCTTAAGGAGCGGTTCCTAATAGCACATAGAAAGCTTGTGAAAAATGCAAACTCTTGGGCCGCACTTCAGAACTACTGAAACAAGCTCTCTAGGTGAGTTTGGGGAACGCTCAAGTCTGCAACCACTGCTCTGCAGCTCCTGAGAGCTCTGCAATCTGGAGTTCAGACCCCCCCAGATGTCCCTTAATTTTGAGGGACTGTAATATCACAATCAATGAGATAAACAAAACGAGTTTCTCCCGCCCAATTCTATCTTCCACATGGGCGCATAGGTTTCTTTCTGACCAACCAAATCCAGTTTGCTTTCAGAAGAACGATTCCCCAGTTTCTAGAGGCTTCGAGTCCTTCAAGATCGGACCTTGACAAATCTTTTCAGTCTCATCCCCTAAGTCATCTGTGAGTCCAAGCTCATGGTGGGTGACCATGTATTGTCTGCTAAGTAAATCAGTGCTGAAGACAAAAACACTGTCTAAGGAATCTTTCCTAACCACATATATTTTCCTTTTGAAGCAACGTAGTTACTAAAACAGACAGGGACAGAGAAGACAGGAGCGGAGAATCCCATTTCTTACAAAAGAAATTTGTGTGTGCCAGGAATCTGTGCTAAATCTGAACTTCAATCTCACTCTGCTCTGCCCGTCACAAACTCCTGTCTAAGCCGGCTGCCTGGCCTGAACGCAGATCTCACGAACACCAAGGAAGGAGCGTGTTAAACACCCTACACATTTTCATTTTGGAATCCCAATCCTTCATTTATAGAATCCAAACAGGATCAGTCCCATGGAAAAGAAGTATCCATCAACAGAAATTAGTCACTATTCCATTTCCAGCCAGTGAGAAGTGGTAGCCTAAACATTGCCAACAAATGTGGAGACTCTACGAGAGGCCTGTGAACTAGGAAATCATACCAGTTTGTTTACAAGTGCTAGTTTACTGACAAATTTTTTAAATTCTCCAAAAACACGCCCAGCCGGCGTGGCTCAGTGGTTAAGCGTCAACCTATGAACCAGGGGGTCACAGTTCGATTCCCAGTCACATGCCCGGATTGCAGGCTTAAAACTTTAAAGTGTGGGCCAGGCAGGAGGCAGCCAATCAATGATTCTCTCTCATCATTGATGTTTCTGTCTCTCTTTCCCTCTCCTTTCTCTCTGAAATCAATAAAAATATTTGAAAAAAAATAGAATTCTCCCAAAACAAAATCCATCTTTTTACCTAAAACAGGAGGAATCATAATCTAAGGCAGTGGTCGGCAAACTCATTAGTCAACAGAGCCAAATATCAACAGTACAACGATTGAAATTTCTTTTGAGAGCCGAAAACCGACTTCTGCACATGGGCCACGAAGTTTCAGTCGCACTGTACGTTTCAATCGCACAGATATTTTGTGGAAGAGCCACACTCAAGGGGCCAAAGAGCCGCATGTGGCTCGCAAGCCGCAGTTTGCCGACCACTGATCTAAGGCATCTAACTACTTGTGAAGTGTTAAGGAGAAAGATCATCACTCTTCCTACCCAGGCAAAGCGAGGGGACTCAGGTTATCTGTTTTCAAGTCTTCACACACACACCGGCCCTCCGCTGTGTTTGGTATTGACTGGCATTCTCAAGGTTGAACCAGGTACTCCTTTCAGAGACAGCTGAGAAAAATCTCAAAAACTCCACAAATATCCAAAGCCATCCCAGCTTCCAATGGATAGAAAGGAGAACATGGAAGTAAACAACACATAACAATTCAGGAAATAACGTTCCTTAAATATTTTAGGTAACTAAGAGGAGGTACAGTTGGCATACGGATCAGAGTGGAATCACACTGACTTAGGCTTGGACTTTCAGCATGTTGGCCACTCCGAGTCCCTCGTCTGTAGACATCAGAACATCAACAAATTCACTCACAGGCAGTTGTGAGAATTTACTAAAATGATGCAAGTGAAAATGCCTGGTATGACACAATGCCTAGAATAGAGTAAGCACTCTACTAATGATACACCACTAACTTAAAACCCACAGAAAGTTTTAATACACATATTTGCTTGATTCCAAGAAATACGCAGAACTGAATAGTTATTCAACATCCTTTAGCTAATTAGCTGTGCGCCTATACCTTCTCCAGATCTTATTTACCCATATTTTTTTTCTTTTCAGATATTCAGTGTTCCTCTTAGCCAACCATCTCTCTCAAATACAATATATACCCCTCATATTGGTTCTTCAAACTCCTTACCGTGGCCAAAAGGCGCTGCCTGAACTAGCCTCCACCACCATTTTATACCCTACATTCAGGCTCCCTGTATTCTAGCAACGATGACTTTATGTTCTTAGAACAGGTCAAGCTCTCTCCGACCTCGGGGGCTTTGCTTCTGCTGTTCCCTCTTCCAGGAGTGTACTTCCCGCAAAGCTGCAAATACAAGGCTTCTTTTTGTTCTTATACTTGCCACTCCAATGTCATATTCTCAGAGAGGCTTTCTCTAAATGTTTCTGTTGAAAATAGCTTTCAAGTTCCTGTGACTCTCTTTTACGTGACCATTATTTCCTCCGTAGCTCGCATCTCCATCTTCATTTACTGGTTTCTTTACTTGTTTCCTGACTGCTCCCCACTATGCTTGAAGCTCCATGATACAAGGACGTTGCTGTCTTCGTTATCTCTACATCCCCAGCATTTATAACAGCGCCTAGAGCAAAATGGATACTCGAAAACTGTGTATCGAATGAATAACTAAATTCAGTTTCAAAACAAGAGAGGCAGAGTTGGACAGCCCCCAGCCCCCTTCATTTTGCAACTAACTGGTAGACAGTAGAAGATGGGTCTCAGGGAACGGCTGTAAATTAAAAAGAGAAAAGGCTGAGGAGAAAGGAACCCCCGGGGAACACAGAAAAAGTTATCCCAACTCTCCCACTGACAGACGTTAACTGCTGCCGGGGACTGGGAGTATGACACAGGTGTTGCAGTCTCCGTGGCTTTCTTTTGCCGCCTCCACCAATTTTTTTCATTGTGACAGAACATACGTAATTCCATGGTTTTCCCCTTTAGTGTCTACGCTTCCCAGGCTCAACTGCTTCCAGCAAAGCTATGTACACACTGACCTTGGGTGTTTTTCAGGTAACAAGAAATCTGGATAGCACTGGTTTTGAAACCCACCTCTGGGTTTTGAGATTGAGAGGAAAAAAAACCACACACACACACACACACACACACACACACACACACACACACACATAAACACACACACCTTTTTATTTCCATTTAATGTGATTTAAGTAAAACAAACATTTCTAGCTGTTCCTCGTTGCTGTCTTTTAAACCCGATCCCTGCCACTTCCCTTCGGGCACTTTACTCAGAGTCACCAAAACCCGCCACCCGTCTTGCCACCAGCATCCTATCCTCACTCTGGCCCGCCCAGGCGGCCGCTCAGCCGTGCTGACAAACCCAGAGAGGCCAGTGCTGCCCAGTCCATTTAAAAAACCAGCAACTTTTCTGGCAGTCTTGCCATTTGTGTCTGAACCCAAAGGGGTGAGTGAATCAGGGGTTAGCAGGAGGCAAAGAAAACAAGGAACTTCCGTGCACTCTTCCCTTGCTAGATTCCCAAGTCTCAATTCCCTGACCACAGCAGCTGAGTCAGTCAAGTCACAGACTGCAAACCATGGCCACTGCCAAGTTCATCTCAGCTGCCCCTCCTGCATTCAAGAGCCATACTTCTTTATAGTCGCCAGGGTCAGTCGGGTTCTTTATCTTTCCTATTGGTACCCACTTTGCCATGTGACAAATACATACACACACGGGTTTGACCTTCTTACCCCCAGATGTTTCCAAGCGAGTACAAAGACCCATGTATGGTGTGTACACCATCTGGTCGTCACCTCTTTTAATCACTCACTCTTTCAGAACACACGGTAAGTCGAAAATTGGTAACAAACTAAATAGGGTGGGAGATCCTGGCTCAGCGTTGTTCCAGGAATACATGCCTCCAATGAGGAATGTAGGGCATAATGTAAGTCACACCACAGCTGAGCTTCTGAGTGTACAGGGAGCCACCATGGAGTCTGAACTCCTGCCTGTGGGAGCCTCCAGAAGTAAAACAGAAGAAATAAAATGTCTGACCCTAATCTGCAGTGTTCAGTCTTTTCAAGCAAAAGGAACCTTAAAGGATAGACAGCCTCATTCAAAGAGAAGATTCGTGCAGCACCTACTCCCAGGAACTCCCCATTCTGCCCTAGGCCTGCCTGGGTTCAGCAGGCCCATAAATTGGCACTGTTGATATGACCTTCCCAGGCTGTATTTCAACAAGAGATAACAACAAAGCTGAGAGCTTTGGTAGCACTCAAAGGAGATTTGAGGGACTTAAAACATGCTGCTAAGTTTGGCAAGGAAAGTTTCTGCTTCTTGCAGTTGGAGAAGGAAATCTCTTTATAATTACACTTGCAGATAAGATGCACCAAGCTATGTGTGCTGCTCATTCTCGTTAGGAACAGATTAGGACCTCCTCATCTCAATCCCCCGCACTTCTGAGCTGTCTGAGCGGTCACTGCTGGGGCTGGGAGTCAGCATGTCTCTTGGGAAGACAAAGTGCCAGGAGCTTTATGACACCACTTAACTGTCTTAGCCACAACCACCTGCCGCTCTTCACACCTAGCTGTCTGTCTGAGTTTACACTCCCCTTTAGCCCAGGTCCTATCTTGCTCTTTTACACAGGGTTCTGCCATGTCCCTACTCCAGGGCCATGCAACATATATTACTCATCAGAGAGGGGCATTTCAAGGAATATGCTCCTTTGGTTCACCCCGATTCCCCTCTGGTTTATATATTGCTTCACCACAACAAAGCCCCGGAGCTATGATCTAGGTACTGACTGGGGGGAGGGGCGGGACTTACTAGTACGACTGCTCTGCTGATACGAGATATCTGCCCAAGACATAGAGCAGGGGTGGGGAACCTTTTTTCTGCCAAGGGCCATTTGGATATTTGTAACATCATTCAAGAGCCATACAAAATTATCAACCTAAAAATTAGCCTGCTGTATTTGGTAAAACATTTAATTAACTCATCCCTAATGCCTTGGCAAGGTGAGACCAAATTATTTCTCCAGCCTTATACGGCCCATGGGCTGGACGTTCCCCACTGCTCACAAAGAGGACGGGGATATCGCCTCACATTTCTCAGCAGAACAAACCTGACAGACTAGCCACTCAGAAACAAACTCTGCTCGGCTTACAACTACAACCATTTCTTAGGTTTCATTCAGCACTAGATACAAGACACTATTCTAGGCACCTGATACTTGGGCCTCAACCCCATGCAATTATACAGAAGAGGCACTGGGGCAGGGGCAGGCTAAGGAACTTCTCCGAGGCTGCACAGCCAGTAAGTGGCAGAGCCAGAATTTGACCCCAACAGTCCAGAGCCCAGGCTCTAAACATTACGCTTTCATTGGATGACTCTTCTCCCTAACACACGGGTTTGTCTTTGAGCACAACTGGCTCTCTCAAAACTTTAAGGAGAGAGAGAGTCGGTCACAGAACACAGCAATTTTTCTCCACTGAGAGGAGGAAACAGGGATGGCCATATTTATCCCCAGAGCTGGTCTAAGTCCGTACAGCAGAACAAATAAGGATTCTACACATGTCGACCCGAGTTTTCCCAGCAGCACCAAGTGAGACACACCTCCTTCTTACAGACCTGGTGGGCTTCCTAGCTTACTGAGGGCTGGAGCCTCTTTGCAAGCTGTTGGAGCCCAGCCCTGTGCATCTGCGAACAGGTTCCCAACTCTCTAAGTCATGAGTATGAAGTAGAAATGCTTCCTTGAATCCAGCTGCTGGGTTTTTTTTTAAAAAAAGTTACTCAAATAGAGCTGGGAAAATTGTTGTGAACCTCACAAGCATAAACTATATATGTTGGCCAATTTCGGGAGATAAAATGTATAGAATATTATACTTAATTTCATAGAACTTCAGGGAATCGAACTGAAAAAATAAGTCAGAATGTTGATGGAAACACTCAGTCCAAACCTCCCACTTTCTAGAAGTGGAAACTGAAGCCTAGAGAAGCCAAGTTACATCCCCAGGGTCACCCAGCAAGTCATAGGTAGAGCCGGGACTAAAGCTTGGGTCTGTGGACTACCTGGCCAGGGCTCCTTCTCCTGCTGAAGGCAGGCAAAAAAAATGCATGGTGGGAGAGATCTCTAACAACAGCAGCAGCTGGCATTCACTGAGAGCATATCCATGCCAGGAACCCTAGTTATACTATAAGTGCTTTATATAAATCAACTCATTTAACCCTTACAACAAACTTTTTTCTCCTGTGAGGCATTTTGTTTGCACATTTGCATTACATTGCTAGAAAAAGAATCCCAGGATTTTTCCCTCCTGTGTGTTTTCTTCTTGCTTCTTCACGGTCCATGATGCCCGCTGAGGTTGGCAGTACAATAAAACTAAAGTGACAGGGCGGAAGCAGGTCGTTCTGCCACTTTTCTAGATCTTTCAGTTGCACATCAAATCTGGGGCTGATTATTCCACACTAGTTTAACTTGCTTGTGAGGTTCACAACAATTTTCCCAGCTCTGTGGTCATCAATAACTTCAAATTCGCCAATGTAACCATGCCTCATCATCACAGTTAGAAACCGGCTGATGACTTTGGAGCACGGCCTAATAAGAGCCTGGCATTTGCCTCTCTTTTCGGCATTGTTGATATTCTTCAGAGCACCGGCCAGGACATTCATGTGTATGATTTTGGTGGCATAGAAAGATGGCAAAAAGACTACAACAAACTTTTGAGATGAGTAACGATACTCCCAATTTGCAGGTGAAGACACTAAAGTTTACAGAGATTAATTCGCCAGAGGTCCATAGATAGGAAGAAGAAAAGCCACATTACGAATCTCCAGAGCTGGCTGCAAAGCCTGTGCTCTAAGCTGGGTGGTGGAGGAGACATCCATGGAATTCATGGAAGTGGAGAGTGGAGCACTGGGGTGGCCTGTGTCCAGATCACTAGGAGCAGCTGGCGAAGGGCCTCCAGTGCTGGGTCAAGGAGGACTGCAGGAGCCCCCGGGGGCTGGCCTACAGAAAAGGGGCAGGCAAGAGGCAGTTCTAGTCTCCCCTGACCATGAAGGGTAAGCATCCTACAGGCTGACAAAGCTGAGCCTGTGAACCTCGTTTGAGAAGGACCACCTCAGAGACACTCCTGGGGTCTCGATAGAAAGATGAAGAAAATGCAAAGTGGAAACTCCTACTACAAGAAGAATCTGATTTGACTTGCCCAGCACAGTAACCCCAACCTGATTAAGAGGTGCCAGCCTTACTCCCTTGGAAATGCTGCTCTAAGTTGGTAATGATAATGGAAAGCATTGAACATCTACTGTGTGCCAGGCTCTGGGCTGAGAGCATTACAGGTGTCATTTCATGTTGTCCTCACCACACTCCAACAAGCTAAGTACTATCACTATATCCATTTTACAGATGCCTCGCAGAAAACTGAGACTCAGAGAGATTAAATAACTTGCCCAAGGTCACAAGGTCACACAGTAAGTAGTACTGTCAGGTTCTAAATGTAGGCTTATAAGACCCCTGAGCTCCAGCTCTTAGTCACTGCACCACACCAAATGTAAAAGACTCATATTAAGTGCAAATGGTTCCATCAGAGCTGCTCTAAGGCAGCACCGTACACTCACTGATTATCCAGTTGAACAAACACATCACAGGTTGATTCGTTTAAAAGTAATCTATTACAACTCAGTTATCAGAACTCCATAAAGGTGCCTGTGTTCCAGGACACAAGTGAGCGCATCAAAATTCAGTTCCTTCCATGAAGTGAAGTAGTTCTAAAACCCAGGCGACTTCATAATTTTCTTTCCAATTTTCCCATTTCCCTTTTCCTATCACCCCCTCCCTCACACCCCACCTTCTGACAGTCTCAGAAAAGCTTTGACACAGGCCGAGAACCCTCGCCCTCCTCATATTTCCAGTCCTTTAGTTGGCTCTCTTCCATCATTCAGACCGTGCTTTAAATGCTTTAAATCAGCATCTGAGAGTCGGGCCCTTCTTCTTTTTCCCAGCCTAAAGCATGAGAGAGTCATTAACCCTGCCACCAAAACCCAATTCTTCGGCAGATCTATGGTTCTCCTCTCTTAATCACACAAAGGCCCACTCTGGGGAGGAAATAACCACAACATCTACTACAACATATATGGGCATGAGTACCACACTTGGTACTTTTTTAGATCCTGCCCAGCTCTTGGCCCAGATCCTCTGTGTTCAGTGACTAAATGGGTGAAACTAAATGGGTGAACAGACCAAGACAGCATATGGGCACCAGAGATGCTGCCAAGCCCAAGAGCAAATGAGCAGGAGTGTCAATCCCCATGCCAGCCACCCCCACCCACCCCGGTCTTCCCAGGATTTGTTAGAACCTACACAGCACTGTCTCCTTGAGTCCCATGGGGACAGGCTAGCCTTCTGCTCAATTGTGAAGGCCTCCTAGGTCCACCCGGGTAACCCTTTTCTATCTATCACCCCTGCCTTCCCTGAGAACTGTCTTCTCTCCAATCCTCCTCCCCAGGGCCTCTCCCTTTTCCCTTCTAGTAGTCTTCCTACTGTTCCAGATCATGATTCCCATAACCTTCCATTCATCTCATTTTTCCCAAACAGTGCTTGGGAATCTCCAGCTCACATACAAACCCCTTCAGGGACAAGTCTCTCAGAACAAGAATCTAGACTTTTTAAAAATGGGGTGGTTTCATAACAAGCCCTGAGGAACAGGTCAGCTCTGGTTGAGAAGGCCTCACACCCTAATTGCTTATAATTCGCCCTTTATAAGGAAAGTACAATCACGTTCAGGCAGTTTTTACATGAGGAGAATATTGTGATAATTTCAACAGCCCTTCAACAACAGTGTATCGGAGCCAAAAAAAATAAGAGAAGAGATCTTTGGAAAAATCCTTCAATAATGTAGTCTAGACTCATTACCATCTTCCTCTCCCCTACACCTACACACACAGACACACACACACACACACACACACAAACACACACACACACACACACACACACACACACACACACACACACACCAGTTTTCTAGGGCCTATGGCTAGAAACAGAGACCCCAGGTTTTTTCAATCAGACAATGTTACGTGGCATGTTCCCCTAAGACAGATGTCCCCAGCATTTCCCCCCACCCACCTACCGAGACACATGTACACAGTGTCTCCTCCCAGCATAAAATAGATGCAGTCTCCCTCCCCACCCCCAGAAGAAGGCACTCACTAATTCGATTTTTCCCACAGGCTTTGGAGAGAAATCCCTGCAGACTATGCCAGATGGTCTTTTTTTTCTTTCTTTCTTTCTTTCTTTCTTTCTTTCTTTCTTTCTTTCTTTCTTTCTTTCTTTCTTTCTTTCTTTCTTTCATGCCCTCCTGGCCCCTTCTCCACTTTCCATGGTTCCTCTAACTCAAAGAACTCAATTATCTGGGAGCCGATATCCCCTCCCCCTCCCACCAGCCTGCCCTGAACATCCTCTCCTCCCAGCCAGTGCAGAGCACAGAAGGGAGGCCAATCCAGAGCTCTGCAGGGATGCTGCCTGGCCTCCTGCGGGCTCGGATACATGTTCCCTTTGCTTGGCTGCCTCAGAAAACTCTCTTGGGCCCCACATTGGACATTCGGAGTCTCTCAGGGAACAGCTAAGAGAAGCTACAGGAAGACATGCTCTTCAGTCCCTCAGTCCCACCAGCGTGCAGGGAGGTGCTTTGGGAGGCTCCCACCTCCCTCAGGTGCAGGCAGAACTCCTCAAAACAGTTCTTAGAATCGGAGCGGGTGGAGAATGGAGCACAGCCTCTCTTAGTTCCAGGCCAGCCCCGTGGCTAGGATATTTGCAGTCTGGGGTGCCCCTCCAAACTGTGCACCCAAGCCCTTCATTCCAGGGACAGGAGCAGAGCCAGCAGAATTAAGGATGCTCTTGGCCTGTCCTCCAAGGTATTTCAACATTTCAACTTCCTTGGGTAACTGACCATTCTCATTTTAGAGAGGAGGGAGCCCAGGGGGGAGTTGAGGAAGGGGAGTTGAGGAAGGGGAAGAGAGTGAGAACAGGAATGCTCCTTAAGGAAGATGGAGGGATCCAACTTGTGACCCAGCTCTGGGAAGCTGGACTGACGAGGCGTGGGCACAGCTGGAGCCCCGGTCTGAGCTGGGGACAAGTTCTCCTGCAGGCCTCAGAAGCTGCGGTGACGGGATCCACCTGGAGACAGGGCTCTACTGTTTTTTAAAAACAAAAAAAATCTGCCTACTCTGGGTCTTTTCGGGGGCTTCTTCCCAGACACCACTCCAGGGCATGGCTGGCAGGGTTCTTGGTCTGACAACAAAAGCTGAGGCCCCGTGGGTGCCCGGCCCCTCCCTGTGTTCCCCCCTAGTATACCATGATCCCTACAGATTCCCGAGGACAGATCTGGGATGCCCTGGCTGGCATCTCCCCTCCCCTTCAATTCTGTTCCTTGGCACAGCCCCACGGCATATCAAGTATCTCTGCCCTTGGAATTCCCACTTCCTTGTTTCTTTCTTTCTTGTTTCCCTCTAAGCTGTAGCCGCACAAGTTCCTGAAAGGGCTGCCCAGCCCCCAGGGGCCTTCCAGAGCAGGAACTCTTCCTGCCAGTTAGAGGCCTGCCTTACAAAGGAGAGAGGAGAGCAGAGGAGAGAGACCTCCCTGCCCTCGCAACACAGTCTCCCCAGCAGAACCCAGCAGATGAGGGAAGCAGCCCTGGCAAGCAGTAGCCTCTCCTCCAGCTGCTGACATCGATGACAGCATACCTGCCAGGTAGCCGTGGGACACTAGGAAAGCCAGGGGTCTCTTGGAATCCCCCTCCTCGGTACTAAAACAAGTCAAGTGACCTAAGGAAAGGGTCATCTCTGAAGGTCATTCATGAGGCTCAAAGTCTACAGTGAACACCACTCTTTCTCAACTTCCCAACCCAAGAAAGCACTGTATTTTTCCTTTAACATCTTAAAGAAGTCTTCTAAGGTTTTTCTCATCTTTATTTATAAATGCAGAAGAAAAGGGGGGCACTTGATAAGTGGGGAGACCAGAGCAGAGAGGCAGTGACTTTCCAGAAGAGAGTTGGGCCGTCCTTCAAATTTCAACTCATCTTACACTGTATAGGACTTGACTTGTTTAAAATTACGTTCATGGAAATTATCTCATTTGTTCCCCCCAACAATCCTGAGAAACAGTTTTATCATTATTTCCATCCCACAGCTAATAAATCTGAAGTCAGTGAGGTCGAGGGATTTGCCCGTGTCCACCTTGAGAACCTGGCCATGGACTCAAGTCTCCTAACCCTAGATCCATTAATTGTCTGCAACATCCAAAGAAAGATCATCTGCTAGCATCTTCCTACGTGTGGGGAGACAGAATTGAGGGGCCCCAGCCATAAACCACACGAGCGGAGGAGAACTGAGATCCTGGGTCTGCCCTGCCCACCGAAGGGCCCCCCTGCTTCACAGGCTCCAACTCATACGCTCCACTTTCATCCCAACCAACAGCATTATCCCCCTCCCCGAGGACAACACATTTCAACCAAGCAGGGGACCCCTGAAGTGTAGTAAAAAGAGGCCTCATTTTAGAAGTGGCCTATCTGAGGTCCAGGGCCACTGACTTCGCCCTTGTGGGCCCTCGGGCCACAACATTCATGCACACACGTCCACATTCAGGGAGCCCACAATGGGGATGGCCAGCGCTTGCATTGGCAAGCTGACCCGGAATGAATCAGAAGGCCCCCTCATTGTTTGCCAGAATACAAAAGACATTCTGTTCAGAAAGTTCAAGAAAAAACGAAGAGCCAGGACAGCAGCTGTTCCTTCATCCCACGGAGAAACCAAAGTCGCCTGAGGTCCAGGAGTGTAAGACACAGCATGGCTGCGGCGGAAGCACATCCTCTGACGGGTCTCCACTGCAGGGAGTGCCCATGCACTAGTCCTCCTAATAAGACCACGGACAACCTAGCCACCCCTTCACCTGTGCAAGTGCCTTTCTGCATGTGTCTCCTCTCCTAGGCCACACTGCGCTCCCCACACAACCCTCCGCTAGGTCAGAACAAGTTTTACCAAAACGGAGGACAAACAGTAGGAGCTCACTGCGTGCCCTGAGATCTGGTTAAAATATTAACCCTGGGAATCCGTCGACACAACCCCAGCACCTCATGTCTCCTCTGGCAGCCTCGCTCCTAGCAGCTGCCGCTGAGAGCTCACTCTGAAATATCTGGTTAAGAAACCTCTTTGTAGACCCTCCAACCCCAAGGCCCGTCCCCTAGTACCCTTCCCACCCCAACAGATCTTTAAGGAAAGCCTGTGATGGACCTTATTAATGAGGGAGGACAGCTTGCTTCTTACTGAGCTACCTGAGAGACAGACAGACAGGCAGACACACAGACACACACCGACCCCAGTTTAGATATCCCTAAGACAGTCCCTCTGTCCTAATAAGTGCTCCACAGAGACTTGCAACTCACCACAGGCTCCTAGCTTGAGTTAATTAGCTTTTTTTTTTTTTTCATTACAGGTCAGACACAGCAGCATCAAGAGACAAAACAGACAGTGTTCACAGAACAAACAGAGCCACTCAAAAGACACTGGAGTTTCCATGTAAGAACTATAAACACAATGCTGGAGTGATGAAAACTCACTTTTTCTATATAAGATTCTTCCTGTAAAATATCCTAAGCCTTTGTTCTAAATAAAAGTAAGATGATTTCTATAGTGAAGTCTAAACACTTCAGGTTCAGCAAGAGTGAGATCAGCTAGACTTGCAAAGTCAAGAAAATTGGCTGTATCCCTCCTCCTTGAGCTAATAGAATCCAACTGTTGGAGCATGACATCATTCCTGAGCCCCCAACCCCGAGCAAAGAGCACAGACACTCGCCTGCCTCCCGGAAAGCAGCCCAAGACCATGGTCAGGACAGGAGGAAAACAGTCCCAGCCCGGAGCAGACCTTACCTGGAAGTCCCGGTGCTTTCCTGCCCACTCCATTCTCGGCAGAGTCTGGCTCACACCACAGTCTGTCAGGGAGCCCAGGGCCCCCAAATCCACTCACTTGAGCTCTGATACCTGCTGCGAGCTTCCCACAGCGCCTTCCTCTGACCTTTTGTGGCGCTCCTTCCAGCCAAATGAGCAGAGCACTGCTAGCCGGCCAGGCCAGTTGTCATGGAGACCCTGTTCTCGCCAGCACTCACTTGCTGTGCTCTCTCTCTCCCTCTCTCCCTCTCTCTCTCTCCCCCTCTCACTCTCTAGCTCTGGGAGGCTTCCATGAAACAGCACTGTCTTTTGATCAGCTCGGTTTTTGCACGCATTCCACTCCTCCTACCTCCCGTCCAGTCAAACAAGGCTCTGGGCTGCTCCTGGGAACTTGCTTAAACAGCTCAGAGGGGAGAAGGGAGAAGACAGTGAGTGGACTTGTTTTCTTCCCCTCCAGTGTCTCATTTTTTATAACTTGGAAGAATCCCGGCCCGGGGGGGTGGGGGGGTAGCTGGAGCACTTGGAGGGGAAGCAAGCCCTTCCTCTGGGTCCTGGATACGGGCAGGAGGACCCAGATGCATTGCCTTGACTTGTTTGTGCACTTGGGATTTTCCGGGCAGCAGCTGAGGCGGAAATGCATTCACATCCCAGGAGCTCGCCTGGACTGGCCTCTCTGCTTACCTTGCTGCCTGCCCAGGTCGTGGCGATGGTTTTAACCAGTGCAGGGCCTCATGGTACTAGTGCTGGTGCCCAAGCAGTCTCTCATCTTCCTGCAATGGAGAGGAAAGACACTAGGTCAGGACCAGTGAGAGTCCTGGGGAAGTCCAGAGTCGTAGCCCAAGCAACAAAGGTGATACATTCTCATCTCTCTTCCCTGCTCTGGGCCTGCAGCTACAGCTCAGGCTTCCTGTGAGCTGCTGTCATGGCCAGGATTGTATCACTTCTGTCCAGGAGGGAGCACAGTGCCTAGGACACAGCAGGCCCTCTAAGTTTAACCCCCTGTGAGCATTTATGCTTTGTAACCTTCTTTTACATGCACTATTTTGCCTGATCCTCAAAACCTTTTGAAATGTACTGGACCAATACTGCCATTTTATAGATGGGAAAACTGAGGCTCAGAAAGATCAAATGTTTAGTCCACAATTACAAAGATAGTTGTGCAGTTGAAGAACTAAGAGTAGAGAGCAGTCCACTGCCACCTAGTCCAGTGCACTTTCCGCTAAAGTACACTGCCATGTGATCTCACAAACTAACAACTTTTTTGATCACCAGTTATAAAATACAAGGCTGGGTTCCAGGGGAAGGTGGAGAATCTTTTTGTTGTTGTTGTTAATCCTCACCCGAGGATATTTTTTCCATTGATATTTTAGAGAGAATGGAAGGGAGGGGGAGGGAAGGAAGGAAGGAGAGAGAGAGAGAGAGAGAGAGAGAGAGAGAGAAACACTGATGTAAGAGAGACACATCTATTGGTTGCCTCCCACACAGGCTCCAACTGGGGCTGGATACTGAGCCTGCATTGGAGGTACATGCCCTTGACTGTAATCGAACCCATGACCCTTCTGTCCACAGGGCAACACTCTAACCATTGAGCTACTGGCTAGAGAATCTTTCTGAGTAATGGTGACGTAGGCCTGACCACCATCCTTTTAGTCTGAAGACTCTATGATAGCACCCATAAGATGTGGAAGTACTGGTGCACATTTTAGAGTCAAAAAGTCCTGCTCTATAGCTATAAATTATCTTATATTTTTCCAAAATACTCTCACAATTCTTGACTCATCTGTTCAACACAATAGGCCTGAAAGTTAGGGCTGGTATTATCGTACTAATTTAACAGATTTTGTTTTTAAAAATCTAAGAGAGGTCAAATGACTTGCCCCAGGTCACAGAACCAGAAAATAACAGATCTAGAACAGCGGTCGCAGATTGGAGGTCCGAAAGATTGGCTACCGCTGATCTAGAAATCATTCCCAAGCCTTCCGACTCTCTTCCATATATGTTCAGCAGACTAGTTCCAAGAGCACCAGGCAGGGCAGGAGTCAGAAGACCTTGGCAGTGCCTGTCTCAACCACCAGCCTTGTGCACTTGGGCAAATCATCTAACCTTCAGCTTCCATCTATAAAACCTATCATATCTGATAGGGCTGAGATGAGCATTAAAAAGAGTTAATGTGTGAAAGTCAGTCGCTCTTCACCACAAACAACAAAACCCTGGAACAGTTGTTCTCTCCCTCCCCCGCCCCCCAAAGAAGAGGACACAGAGCCTCAAAGAGGGTGCACATCTGATCACCCACTGAAATGCCCAACCTGACCCAAGTACCCCTCAGAAATCCCTCACAGGCCCTAGGGTCCCTAGTCTGCAAAGGAAGAGAGAATGAAACAAGTTCAAGGCCGAGTCAGGTTTTCCTTCTTCCCACTCCCAACAGGCATCCCATCCCAGGTCAGGTTCTTCTTCTGACCTTCCACATGCACATTCCACTTGCCCAGTCTCCATACTGAGAAAGCAGAGGTGATGCCCACCCATTTCTAAAATAAGGTATTATTCACATTATCACCAATATAATATTATACCAAGAGTTACTGAGCAACTGCCATATGCCAGGCATTTTCCCAAGAAGAATGAGGGGCCAGGGGCCAAGGCCGAGTACTGAAGCTGATACAAATGAGTCTTGAAAGCAATCTAAACTTCAAAAAGCCCTCCAGACCTGACAGAGAATGCAGGCCATGCTCCCCCTAGTGGCATACTGGGGTTATACAGGTTCCTTAGGGCCTGTCTGCAGCCCAGAGAGCTTCTGTGAGACTGGATGCAGGTCAATCCTACCTGACCTGTCCTGAAGGATAGGGCTCTTACAGCCTTAAGCGGTCTAGTACCTGTTGAGAAGCCCACAGGCACACTGTGCCAGCAACCCGGGAGACAACCACCTCCCTACCTCTCTCCCCCCACATCCAATCCATTTACCAATTCCAAATAACTCTACTTCCAAAATATGTCTTTTACCTGTCCGTTTCTCTGCACCTCCATTGCCACCCCAGTCTCTCCCCTTAATTATGGTAAAAAACCTCCTGCCCTCACAACTCCCTTCCCCGTGGAGCTGTCTGAATCACCTTTTAAACCAGATTGTGTCATTTCCCATCGCACTTAGGATAAAATCAAAATCCTTACCGGGACCTATGAGGCTCAGCACGATCCTTCTCTAGCCTCCTCCAAGTATGTTTCCTGCCCTCCCCCTCTGTGTGCTAGCTACACAGGCTTTCTTGTAGTTCCCCAAAACTCCCAGATTTTTTCCAGGTTGTTCCCCTTTGCGTGGGACACTCCCCCACACCCGTCTTTGCCTGGCTGACGCTTACTCACCATGCCTTGACTTGCCTCTCACCTCCTCAGAGAACTCCTCCACGGTCCTCCAATCTAAATGAGAACTTATCCTTCACAGCACTCACCACAGTTTGTTTTTGCCCATTTGTGCGATGTCTTGCTTCATGTCAGTCTTCCCCCATGATTCCGTAAGAGCAGGTACCTGGGCTGTATTTCCTGCATTTAGTACAGGGCCCACCTCACAGCTGGCACTCACTAAATATTTGCTTAGATGAATGCATAAAATCCCATTTCTTCCTATCCTACAGGAAGGAGAAACTTAGAACAGCCATTTCATGTCGCTCTCTGTATCTTTTCATAGACTAACAAACTGTAATTACATCTCCTTCCCTCATGTGCTTTGCCTATGGGCTCAATTGAAAATTCCTGTCAAGTCTCCCTGTGGTTTGTTTCCCAGAACTTTCTTCGTAAGGTCACTCTTCTCGGGACGTGCTCCCGGCTTTTACAGCCTCTCCCATTACCAGAGTGCCCACTCACAGGCGCTCCACCACCAGCGCCACTGCCAAACCAAACGGGACGCAGGAACGGCCCGGATCCCATAGATGAGAAGGTTCTCTCGGGTCAGCTCCATTCAGGGACAAAAACACTTTCCCCTCCACTGGGCAGGTCACCGTGCTTACAGAAAATACACTTTTACTTTAAAAAAATAAAAAAAGAAGTCATTTTATGTTTTAAAATTTGGAGACGGGTGTTTTGGGAAAAAACACCTTTTTCCGTTACTAAAAAGAAATTTTAAAAACTATTGTCTGGAGGTAGGGGGGCAGGGATACTGAGGCCTAGATGACAGCAGGAGCAGTGTGCCTAAGTCCAAGCCCCTCTCATGAGCTACATTACCACAAAATCTGAAGTCCTTTCCGGCTTCATCTCCTGCCCACAATTCCCCTGCCACCACCACCCCACTCTGGGCAAGCCGCAGCACACCACATAATGCCCTGAAGACAGCATTTTCCTCCCCGGCCCTCACCTCTCACGCTGTCACCTCTACCTGAGTGTCTCTCCTTCCCCAGCCAGCAAAACCTGGTTGCCTTCAACGCCCAACTCGGTTAACACGTACTCTGTGAAATATTTCTTGATCTCCTGGCAGAATGTCTGTCTACTCTGCAAGCCACAGCAGCTTGAAGATGCTTTTATTATGGTATTTATATCACTTTATCACTGTTACTTGTACCCCTGTCTCCCTCACAGTCGTGAGACCCTTAAGATTTATCCACTTTAGTATTTCATTCACAGTGGACAATCAATTAATGTGAGGGAGATAAATGAATCACTGAAAAAGACTAAAACAAACAAACAAACAAACAACACAGAAACAGGTGGCCTCTCCATAAGATGAGGGAATTTTGGTGGATAGACTTATGTTGTACCAAGAGAATATATATCTACTAGTGTATGATAATTAGATTCTAGACATGGGTCACTAGAAGACTTTATCCTATTTTCTTATCTCTTTAAAAACAACTGATTACCATGATCCAGGTTGGGACATGTAGAGGAGGTAATCAATCGATGTTCCTCTCTCACATCAATGTCTTTCTCTTTCTCTCTCTCTTTCTCTTTCTCTCTCTCTTTGGGTGAGGATTAAAAAAAATAATAAAACAACTGAAATTCTGTACCTGAAAACACAGGAGCAGAATTAATCTTTTAAAGTCACTCCTTCCTTTGGGGATTAAAGGAAGATTCAAGAAAAGTGAGCTGTTGTTTTAACATACTTGGCTGGATCTTAGAATGCCTAAGAGATGCAACAGAACTTCAGATCCTCTGGGGAGACTAGCTCCCCACGTCCATCAGATTGGGGTCCAGAGCATCTCGCCTGAAGACACCCAGTTCTACCTAAGTAAAGGGAATCAGCATGTGTCTTGCCCAATTCTTCTACCCTGGACTCTGGCTGCCATGTGAGCAGGCAGCTTTTGTTCAAGAGCCCTTTTAGGACTTTGATTTTCCTTTCCCACCTCTGAGAGGCAATGTGGACGGGGAATTAAAAACCCAGGGGTAGGGAGTCACCACCCTGGAGCCCAGGTCCTGCTTTCTAGGTGCTGAGATCTTGAGCAAGTTCCTGTCCCCCTTACATACTTCCTGCAGATAAGGAGAGGGTTGTTGGAACTAGCTGTTCTCCAAGGGTCCTTCTAGCTGGGATGTTCTACTGCAGTCACCTAGGCCCATTGCTTTCTGAATGAATCCAAAGCAGCAGAGAGAGCTTGTTTCAGGGGCTACAGAGTCTCCATCTAACCCTCTCAGCAGAGCCCCTTGGCTTGGGGCTCTGGAGTCATCTGCCTGGGATCACACAGAAGCCTGTCATCAACAAAGGCAGCCTTTCCTAGAGGAAAAGACGGGAGAGTCAGGCTTCCTGCCTGGAGAAGAAAGGCGCCAAACACAGGATGTGGAGGTTAGGGAATGGCCAGGGAAGTGCCTGGAAGAAGATTGAGGCTCTGCCAGGGACTCACACCGAGCCATCTTCTGACACAAAGCCGCTCTAACAAAGCAGAAGAATTGGCACTAGGTTCTCTTGGAAGACAATCTGCCTCCTGCAAATCAAGCAGACTCTTCATGGGCACTACTAGGGCCTTTTTAATCAATGAATTAAATGTCTCCCTCTAGATGGCAAGCCCAGTCCTCCTCTGTCTGAGAGCCACATCTGGCAGGACCTCCAGTGTGCTGGCCACTGCTACACATACTCGCATGCACAGCCTTCCTGGGAAAACAGAGCAATGCCCATTCATGCGCAAGTCCTGGCATTTGTGGAAGGGAATTCTCCCAGGTCCTTATTCCTGCCCTAATCCCACCTGCCTCCCACCCATCTTCCACCCCTCACCCTCCCAAATCCCCCCCTCCCACCCCACCAACCAAGCCTAAGGCTCTGAACTAGAAAAGTGTGGGATTCAGACTATAATTATCCCATAATAGATCCCACCACGCGGTGGTGAAACGATTACGGGACATCTTAACGCTGGGTTGAGCACTCTCCTTCGGTCTGCCAGTCTTCCAGCCCTAGTTCACCCCCACTCAGCTCACAGCTCTCAATGCGAAGCTCAAAATTCAGGTCCCAGGGCACAGGTACTCAGTGGCTTGATACAGTCTCAGAGAGATTCGGTCACAATGCTCATCTATGGGCTAACTTCCTGGAATTTCTCAAATCCACAGGCCTCTGACCACTGCCCCTTAAATTCGATCATTTTAACACTGGGCCACATAAACACAGCCTTGGGGCCAAGCAAGACTGTACCAAGGAGGCAATACCCAGCCCCTCTAAAGCACCATTTCACCCTTGCGTAATGGGCTCCTCGTGCTTACGTGGCTCAGAACTCTGAGCTCAGCCAAGATCCTAATCTGTCATGACTGAAGCTTCAGGATGGGGAGGTAGGGCACAAAGTGGGGGAAAGCAGATGAGGAATGAGGGGAATGTGTACTCAAATGGCTTTTCCATGATATAACCAAGAAAATGCCTTGAGCCTTGGAAAGGAGTACCCCGCAGAATAAATTCCAGGCAAACCTAGGGAATATGGACCCAACTTTGTCGCCTCCTCTATGCTTTCTCCCTGATTGTCCCTGGCTGACCTGGACTCTCATCCCCACCTGCGCTCATTGCAACAACCACTACTCCAGTGTCAGCTGTGCTCACTGCCTTGCATTTTGGTGCACCGTGGCTTATTCAGCTTAATCCTCCCTCCAGCCTTAATAGTCCTCAGGAAGAACTAGGTCTTAACTCTGAATCCTAGTTTAGGGCTCTGTACAAAGGCCCATTAATACACTTTTAATATATAAACTAATGATACCAACTAATAAGCAAATCAATCTAATTAATAAGAGATCAGCAACAGGGTTTTCAAGGTGTAGTGTGTGTACAGATGACTATCCTATCGAATAAAAGAGTAATATGCAAATTAACCACCACTCCACTACATCCACAAGCCACGCCCACCGGCCAATCAGGAGCGAGTAAGCAAATTAACCCCAACCAAGATGGCTGCGCCCATGGAGCGAGCAGGAGGCTTGGGTTTCACCAGCAATGGAGGAAGCCAAGCTTTCCACACACCCTGGCGGGCCCAGGCCTCCACTCAAGGCTACAAAGTTTCAATTATAGAAGATAAATAAATCCCAACAAAAATGGCAGCAGCCATGGAGCTGGAGAGAGCAGGAGGCTTGAGTTTCCCCTGGCAATGGAGGAAGCCAAGCTTTCTGCACACCCTGGCAGGCCCAGGCCTCCACTCAAGGCTACAAAGTTTCAATTATAGAAGATAAATAAATCCCAACAGAAATGGCTGCAGCCATGGAGCGAGCAGGAGGGTTGGCTCTGCTCAAGGCTACAAAGTTTCAATTATAGAAGATAAATAAATCCCAGATACCAGGGCCTCCTCTTGGGTCACCAGGGGGTGTGGCCAGCCTGCAAACCACCACAAACCCTTCGCCCAGGCCGCCCCACGCCCCAAGGGAACCCCCACCCTGATCCGGGACACCCTTCAGGGCAAACCAGCTGGCCCCCACCCATGCACCAGGCCTCTATCCTATCTAATAAAAGAATAATATGCAAATTGACTGTCACTCCAACACACAAGATGGCTGCCCCTATGTGGTCAAAGATCCTGCACCCATGTGGACACAAGATGGCCGCCACAAGATGGCCAGCAGGGGAGGACAGTTGGGAGGGACCAGGCCTGCAAGGGAGGGCAGTTGGGGGCGATCAGGCCTGCAGGGAAGGGCAGTTGGGGGGGACCCAGGCCTGCAGGGGAGAGCAGTTGGGGGGGACCAGGCCTGCAGGGGAGCAGTTAGGCATCAATCAGGCTGGCAGGGGAGTCGTTAGGGGGTGATCAGGCTGCCAGGCAGAAGTGGTTAGGGGCAATCAGGAAGGCAGGCAGGCGAGCAGTTGGGAGCCAGCAGTCCTGGATTGTGAGAGGGATGTCCGACTGCCCATTTAGGCCCAATCCTACCGGGATCGGGCCTAAACGGGCAGTCAGACATCCCTCGAGGGGTCCCAGATTGGAGAGGGTGCAGGCTGGACTGAGGGACACACACACACACACACCCCCCCCCCCCGCCATGCACAAATTTCGTGCACCGGGCCTCTAATTTCACTCCATCCACACTCAGGACTCTCTTTTGTGTTCTTTGATTTTCCCTCTCTTCCCCACCAAGCCACTCTTCATTCCTTCATATTTTTAATATTCCTAGTACGTGTCTTAGGCAAAACTCCAGAACAGAGTATATAAATTATGACAAGTGGCAAGGACCCAGAAGGAAGCACTGATCACTAGAGATTAAGTACTAGTCATGCTTAGAAAAAAGTAACTACTTTTACTTAATGAAATATAGAATGATTGTAAAGAACAAAGGATATATATGTAAAACAGACAGCAAGTGGTCTATAAATAACAGTTTGGGGTTTTAAATATAATATGCATACATATTTACATGATATTTATATATGGTATATGTTACATATCATATAAACACATACATATGCACACACATATATCAAAGAATGCATGAATGCCAGGGACACAGTGTATCCGGATTTCTGAAAATCTCTCTTGATCTTGTGGATAAAACAAAAATATACAGGCAGCTGGAGGGTCTGATAACTCAGAGCAGCAGGGCCCAAACTATGCAGCAAAATGGATCAATACTAACCAGGAAGACGTGCTCTGAACTCCTAGAAGCCTGGACACTTCCCATCTGCTCTAGACCCCATGTGGTCATCCTTTTCATCAATGACTTAGATAAGACTTGCATACCAAAAATGCATATGACAAATGAATTGAGAGGGATAATTAATATACTAGAGATAATCAGGGAAAAAAGGCCTCCACAAACTAGAACCATAACAACATGACATTTTAAAAGGACAAAAGATATCATTTTACACAAGTTGAGGGGAAAAACTGCACAACAACAGAATGAAAATGGTATACGTGAAAGAGACTTGAGGAATGGTTCAAAATGAGTCATCGGATGAGTCAATGTGACGTTGAGCTTCAGTGACTGAAATGCACAGGCCAATGAGGTCTGTGTCTCACTCCGTTCCATTCTGGTTAGAACAAGAGTGTATCCAAGGGACTCACACTATATTTGCAGACTCGGGGGTAAATGGAGTGTTAATCACATCTCAGGCAAGTACTCTGAAGGGAAAAAAAGAAAATCCAGTCTGTGTTGCCCCTTAAACTGTAAAATAAGATAACACGCCCGGTTCATGAGGTTCTTGAGTCCTCCTACAGAAGAGGAAGATAGAAAACTACCACTTTTAGCCCCATGGAGTCATCTCTGGGGACTCATGGCTAGAATGCTTACAGAAAAAAGAGACAGCTGAGCCCTGCCTAATCTGCCCCCTGTCCTTCCTGCTGCTCACATCAGAGCCTCCCATGTGGGGCTCTGACCGTCCAAGCTTTAGCGAGGACCCAGAGAAGCTCAGGAATCCAAACAATTCGTACCCTTTATCTCCCCAAACCATGGCTAACCATGATCAGAACTGCAAAGTGATATTTTTAACTATCAGAGTGAATTCTTGTGGATCTGTAACCTCCTATACTAAGCTGTCATCTGATAGCTGTTTGTGAGCAAGGAGTCCAGTTTGACTGTAACTGAAACATTAGACAGTAGGAATGCAGCAGTCAGCTCAGCCAGGCATCGCTGGGATACATACATACCAGCTTATCTACCATGATGGGAAACCACGGTGCTTCGTCCAAGGACTCAAGAAGAATCAGGAAGAGAGAAGAGCAGTGGTCCCTCAAAATCCAGTTCTTATCCCAGGAACACGGAGGTGGCCCTAGTCTACAGATGAGTGTCATACTAAACACACATCAACGTCCTGTAGCAGAAGTTTTTTAAACCATTTCTCTCTCTTCCCCAAGGGTGGGAACCTAGAAGTTTCTAATTTCTGTAAGGATTAGATGTAGCCCATTTTCATGCAGAATAGAGCTAGTTTGACTTGTGCTTAAAAAAGAGGTGCTTATAAACATTCATTCACTTAAGAGATTAACATGGAGGAATCGGGGACACGATGTAAGTATATGACCGTCGAACCACTAAGCTGTACTCCCAAAACCAATACATAATAATAATAAAAAACATAGAGGAATCTATGCAATAGGGGGGGAAACAGATCCTGGGTTGCAAGGAAGGGAAGATGGGTAAAATGATAAGAGGAAAAAACAAAGGAATGTGGAGGGAGAGGAGAGAGTAATTTAAGATCCTGAAGGACAGAAACAGGAGGACGCTTGCTTGGAAGTCTGAGAATAACATATTTGGGGAATTCCTGAGTGTTACTCCCAGGATGTCAAGGAACATATTTGAGCACCACTTAGCCTTCCGAAGGAAAGAAAGAATTCAGAAAGCCTATTATTCCCTCAGTGCCAGGGTTCTTACCCTGGGTTAATGTGGTTGTCCATACCCCACATAACTGGTTGGCTAACGTTGCTAGTGGCTGGGAGGAGGGAGGCAGAGTGAACAGAACAAAGGGTCAAGGACAGCAGATACCAGCAGAAGCCTTCTTTCTCACAAGCCGTGGGACTCCAGAGGCTATCTCTGGGACACACTGGCTCTCCTCGAGCCAAGGAAGTCAACCCTCTGAGAGAGTCCTGAAGGGGATGAGATTGCAGCCACGCATCATCAGTGCAGATGCCATCTGCGGCCAGTAATGCGTGGACACACTTCTTCCAAGGAAAAGGCCCACAGGGGCTGAGAGGGAAAATCCACCTAGGGAGGGCTCAGCAAGAAGAGGAGGCTTGACTCTGCCCATGTACTCCCAAGAGAGTTACCACTGCTTACTAAATTATCGCTCCTTTCCAGACTTGGAATTTCTCCAACACCGCCAGCAGAAGCCCAGCTTCCAGGCAGTCATTGAGGGTCAGAGACCCAGAGGGAGCTGCAAGAGTGTGAGAGGCAAAGATGGAGACTCTAACTTGGAATTTGGAGGTTTGCAAAATGCCTCTGAGGACACTGACAATAACCCTCATCTCTCTTCTTCTTTCTTCAACCGTAATCTCTCTCCCTGCTCTCTCTCTCCTGCTGTATGGGGCAATTCGAATGGGCACGAGGAGGGAGGATCAAGAGCTATTTTAATAGAAAACAAGAATTTGAAGATGACTGATTGTGGAGATGAGGAAGGGTCCAGAATGACTCCCAGATTCTGGCTTGGGTCACTGAGCGCCAGTCCCCACCTCAGGAAATGCAGACAAAACAATACCACAAGGTGCTTCACCGTAGTCATGTCTGAGCTCAACCAAGAGGGGAGGTGGCTCCAACACAGGAACTTATTTAGACAAGATATACAAGAGTGGAGATGATAGACAAGGCGGAAGGGGAATGAGACAAGAAAAACAGGGAAGGGCCAGTGTGGCTCAGCAGTTGAACATCGACCCAAGAACCAAGAGGTCACTGTTTCTATTCCTGGTCAGGACACATGCCTGAGTTGCAGGCCAATCCCTAGTAGGGGGCATGCAGGAGGCAGTTGATAGATCATGTTTCTCTCTCATTGATGTTTCTCTCTCCCTTCCTCTAACTCTAAAAATAAATAAAAACATATTTAAAAGGGGAGAGAGGAAAAGGGGAATGGAGGAGTGTGTGTGTGTGTGTGTGTGTGTGTGTGTGTGTGTGTGTGTGTTAAAGGAGGTGGGGAAAGGAAGCTGATAAAAGCAGAGCCATAGTGTAACTCTGCAAATTGTGAGTTCCCAGCTACTGACTGTCCTGGCCACAGCCTGCTGACAGCAGAGCTGTCCTCCTCAGTAGTCAGGTTCTGTGGTCAGCACTTAAGGTGAAACCATGTGGACTCGAATTACTCTTGAAATACCCTCAGAATGGCACCACACTGGAAACCAGCCACAGTCCCCCAGGAAACCCAACTCAATGCTTGTCGTGTACGTTATTTTTCTGTACTCCTAAGGATCTCAGAACCAGAAGAAACCAAGCAGTCCATCTTCCTTGCCTAGTGGTTCTAAACATAAAAATTTTTAGTAGTAAAACCACTGATCTGATCTGAATGTTTCTGAAAAAGTTTAATTTTACTCAGAGAGATTGGTCATCACCTAATGTCACCCAACTAGACAGGACTTTTGTCTGACCCCACACTCCTCCTGCCACGCTACTCTTTCTTAAAGTTCCCTTAGAACAGTGGTCGGCAAACTCATTAGTCAACAGAGCCAAATATCAACAGTACAACGATTGAAATTTCTTTTGAGAGCCAAATTTTTTAAACTTAAACTTCTTCTAACGCCACTTCTTCAAAATAGACTCGCCCAGGCCGTGGTATTTTGTGGAAGAGCCACACTCAAGGGGCCCAAGAGCCGCATGTGGCTCGCGAGCCGCAGTTTGCCGACCACGGGCCTAGGAGCTAGAAGGTCCGGCTCCACTGCTAAATAGCCGTGTGTGTGGGGAGCATTACCTTCCCCTTCCTTGGCTCTAATCTCCCCATCTGGAAAATGAAACCAGACTAGATGAACTCTAAGAGCCCAGACAACTCTGAGATAGTTACTGAATGAAAAGTGCTCTGAAAAGTGCAAAGCACTTCATAAACATACTCTCACCGGGCAGAAATGTTGGCATCCCCCGTCTTTCCCTGCAGCTGCATCCTTAATATACCCCACGTCTAGGTCCTACCTATTCCACTTTTGAATATTCTCTAGGGTTCACCCCTTCCTCTCTATTCCTGTTGCTGACGTTGCATACTCTCTAGCGGGTCTCCTTCCTGCCAGTCTCTGTCCTCTCCAAAATGATGCTACTTTCTCCTACAAGAGTGATTTCCACAAATTCCACGTCCGCTGCATCACTTCCCATCTCCTATGCACAAGGCAGGACTCTGAGTCCAGACTTCCAGCTCTGCTCCGCCGGCCCCGGCACTCCCGAGGCAGAGCCTCACCGTGACCTGGGAGCGCACACGCTCCACGTTCTTGCTGTTTCCCACATCCAGAACCCGTCCACCCCACCTCTGCTTATATAAAGTCCATCTAACTTTCCAAGACCATAAGAGATCCTGCCTCCTCCTAGAAACTTCTCCTACAGTTTCAAGACACAACTTTGTTTCTGAACTACAAACATATTCAGTTAGTGATCAAATGGTTAAGATCTTCAATATTCTCTAATTATTTAACACATTTTCTCTCCCAATAGATTATAAATTGTCTCAGTCAGAAAAGAAGTTGTATGTAATATTTGAATCACAATGCTGCTTAAGCTGAAAAATACAGCAAGTATGAGTTGACTGCCTAATGGCTGAAGAGCAAGATCTCAGTTTTCTCTCCTGTCCTTGACCACTAACAGGAAATGATGCGGGGCAGGGGAGGGGGAGAGAAGAGGTGAAATCAGTAACTCCTGAAGTACCTTCCCACCTTTTCCTCCCCGTTCTCACTCACTTTGTTTGGGGTGGAAAGGCCTTCTCTATCACAGACTCACATCAACCTCTTCTCCACAGATGCGCCTGAGCACATCAGAGCAGTGTGTGCAGACAGTTATATTTAGCTCCATTCTTAATGCCCTGTAGCTCCATTCTTAATGCCCTGATCAGTCTGGGTGATAGCAGCGGCTGCTCACAATCCTTGACTATGATGGGAAGATAAAGGAAAGAAAGACACAGAGGAAGAGCCAAGACTAGCAGTAATTTTGTAATATACATTTCAGATCTGGGCCCTTGAGGTAGGTCTGCTTCAAATTAAGCCACATCTGTTCTCAAGCCCTAAAGAGGCAGGGCACACACACCTACAAGCCACACCAGCGAGGATTGGCAGCTGCCAAGATGCTTCTCCTCCTCAGGGAGCCAGCACACTGGGAGGTGGGGACTCTGGCCAGTCAGCCCCTCTCAGACCCAGTGATTCTGCCCCAGAACACTCTAGGCCAGGACCAGATAGGCAAGAATCACATAGCTATAGGTGACCCTTGAACAATGCAGAGGTTGGGGGTGATAAGCCCCGCGCAGTCATAAGTCTGCGTATAACTTTTGACTCCCCCAAAACTTATCTACTAACTAGAGACCCAGTGCACGAATTTGTGCACCAATGGGGTCCCTTGGCCTGGCCTGCGGGATTGGGCCGAAACCGGCTCTCTGACATCCCCCACGGGTCCCAGATTGCAAGAGGGTGCAGGCCAGGCTGAGGGACCCCACCAGTGGCGGGGCCGGGGAGGGACACAGGAGGTTGGCCAGCCAGGGAGGGACCACCAGAGGGCTCCAGGGCATGTCCAGCCCGTCTAGCTCAGTCCTGATTGGCCGGACCCCAGCAGCAAGCTAACCTACCAGTCGGAGCATCTGTCCCCTGGTGGTCAGTGCACATCATAGTGACTGGTCGACTGTCTGCCCCTTGGTGGTCAGTGCCCATCATAGCGAGCGGTTGAGTGGCCTTAGAATATCATTAGCATTTTACACTTTGATTGGTTGAACAGACGACCAGACACTTAGCATATTAGGCTTTTATTATATACTAGAGGCCCGATGCATGAAATTCGTGCAAGAGTAGGCCTTCCTTCTCCCAGCTGCTGGCACTGGCTTCCCTCCGGCACCCAGGACCCAGGCTTCCCTCACAGCCCCGGCTTCGTCCAGAAGGACAGAAGGATGTCTGGACTAATTAGCATATTACACTTTTATTATTACTGAGGATAGCCTACTGTTGACCACCTTACCAATGCATAGTAGTTGATTAGCCCATATTTTGCATGTTATATATATTATATGCTGTATTCTTAAAATAAAGTTAGAGAAAATAAAGCTAAAAAAAAAAAGGAAAATGCTATAAAGAAAATCATAGGGAAGAAAAAATACATTTACAGGGGGTAATGGGGGGATATGGACACATATGGAATACCTTAATCAATACAGAAATTTAAAAAAATAAAGATTTTAGATGGATCATAAAAAAAATACATTTACAGTATTTTGGGGGGGAAATCCATGTATAAGTGAACCACTGCAGTTCAAACCCATATTGTTCAAGGGTGGGGAGGGCATTCATGGGACCAGCCCTGCTCCCAGAGGAAGGCATTCATGGCCATCACCCAAGGTCCCCAGCGGTGCAGGCACACCTGGCATGCCCACACCCACTCCCAGGACTCCTGGCCGCCAGCCACACTGGAGCATCTTTGCAAAAATTTCCAGCTCCCATGCTCTCCACAGCCAGCTTCCTCCTTTTCCTCCTTTCCCTCCAGACTTACTACCCCATTTTGTTCACTCCCAACTTCCACTTCCCAATCTCTCTCTCTCTCTATCTCTATCTCTCACACACACACACACACACATACACACACACATACACACACACACACACACACACACACATACACACACACACACCCCTTGAGTAGTATCTACAGCAAAAAGTCTCCCTCTTGGGCTCATGTGCCCAGCATGGTCATTCTTTCTAACGCTCCCTTGGGCCATTTAATTTACAGGAGCTGATGGTGCTGCCCTCTAGAAGATTTTAAACGCGGTAAAGATGGCGGCTCCTGCCTTCCCGGGCCAGGGGATGCCACCATAAACCATTCAGCATGTCAGCACACCTAGTTAGACAGCAGCTGGAAGATAGATCCTCTCACCTGCCTCTAAGCTCCTTCCTCACAAAAGGCATCTTCTGCACCCATCTCCAAACAAAGATCTCAGGAAACGGAGTGCCAATCTTCCTCCTCACTCCCTCTCTTTCAGAGCAGCAAGGGGCCAGGGAAACAAGTTGGAGAAAATTTCAAGAAGAATCAGTACCACACCACACCCGATGAAAAGCTATCCCGGTTCCAGAATGGCAAGAAAGGGAAATTCCACCTTCAAACTCCTGGTTACTCCGGTGGCTCTACTGGTCTCAGGAAAACTGCCTTAGCGTTCCTTGTCCCAGAGGCAGGAAGCAACCGCTCTCCCCACCACACACCCCAGAGCCCCAGAGGCAGAGCGCTGGGCAGAAAGGAATGCAGACGGCTTCCCAGAAGTGCCCGGCTGGGAAGGAAACCAAGAGCTTACCACAGCTTCCTGGGCCCAGGCGGGGCGGAACTAGGCTCTCAGAAGAAGGACTTTGACAGCTCAGAGACCTTGAAGGTGAAAGCCCAAAGGAAGAGGAAAAAGCACAGTGGTCGGAAGATGCCCGGGTAGAACAAGCCTGGGCTGGCCCCACATGGCTCCAAGTAAGCAGTGGCTATCCCTGAATGGGAGCGAGCCTTAGAGAAACCCTGAACTACTGACCGCCCCTAAGGAGCCCAAGGCGGGCCTGGGATGGGAATGTCTGAGCCTCTTCGAGTCAGTATCAGCTTAGTATAAGCTTTTTGCTGGTGGCTTTCCAAGGAGAGGATTCATTCTCCCCCACCCCACCCCCACCCCCACCCCACGGCTTGGGTGAGGAGGGTGGAACCAGAGTGAGTGCCCAACATCTGACAGGAAAACAGAGCTAGTGAGCAGATGGGCTCTGCGGGATCTACCACCTCCAGCTCCATTCTCCCTGACACGCTTCAGAGCTATAAAGCTCCCCCTATTCCCACCGTGAGGAGGCTTCCCAAGAAGCCCCACCACAGTTCCAGATCCCGGACTACGAGGCAAGGCCGAGGAAGGAGGGAGAGCCTCCTGCAGAAGCGCATTCTCCAGTTCGTCACCCATTACGGCTTTGTGAGGCTCTAGTCCAGGGTAAGCGCAGGGGAAGGAGCAGAACACGGAAAGGAGGTTATTAGAAATGCCTTCCTACTGTCTACTAGGTGTCCACGCTAAGAGAATCAAAAGAAAATATTCAAATAATTTTAATAAAAAATGAGTTAAATCATAAATTGCTTCCCTTCCAAGAAAAGGGCAACTCCTAAGTCAGATGCCCAATCTTCCTCTTCCATCTCATATCCAACTCCCAGTCTGGAAACCCTCACCGGTTGTTAGTACTAACACAGAATTCACACAGAAACACAGAGACACACATGTCTGTTCACTCCTCCAAGCTCTGTTCCCACAGCCGAAGCTGCAAGACCCTTTCCAAAGTCAGGTCCCTATGGGGACAGCAGGAGGCAAGAATTATAAGTAGGCTTTTCCCAAGCAAAGGGGGAAAGGCCTTGGCTGACAATAGGACCGGGCGTGGCTTCAGACACCCCCAGGGGCAGGAAGGAGGCTGAGCACCTGGAATCTCCCGATCCTCCACAGCACCAGTAAACTGACTGATGTCATCTCTCTGGTAGCCACATGTCTGCTCCCAGCTCCTGGGATTTTGCCCATCCTCACCTCAAAATTGCGCAAGAAGCGTCTGTAGCTGGTTTGTTCAGTTTCTCACAGCCTGGTACCAATGAAGCAAAGGTGAGAGGTTTGCTACTTAAAAGAACCAATCTTTTTACCCTGCCCTGTGGCCACAGATTTTATTCCCAAACCTTGATGAAAATGCATGCTGTTTTTTGTTTTGTGATTTTTTCTTTTCAGAGATGGGACCAAAGATGAGCTCAAGCCATCTCTGGGCACCATAGAAAGAAGGACAAAGAAAGAGGTGATGAGGTATGGACATACTTCTTTGGAACTACATGACACACACTGTCCCCAGGCAAAAACATGTGGCAAGCTGTCCCACTCTAACAGGAAATTCTCAGTCACCTGGACTAGTAGAGCTTAGAATTTTACCCAAAACAATTGTTCCACTTTCCTGAACTGTTCATTCTACAAGGAGATGCTGCAGTTTACACACAGAGCCCAGGGACATCTTCCGTTTTCATGAACTTGTCCCACCGGAAATGAACACGGCTTCCAAGGAGAAGCTTTCCACTGGAGACCTGATACGCATCACAACAAGAATGCATTATTTCCTACTCCAAAAAAGGAGGAGATAATTCAATTAACGCCACAAAACAATATGTTTAAAAATGTGGTCTGGGCATAATTAGATCATGATTTTCAAAGTGGGAGAACTTCTTCAGGCTTTAAGCTAAAGTATTTCTCCAAAGAAATACACACCGCCAGGGGGGAGATAAAGAAAAGAGCTTAGGCAAGTCAGGCATGGCCCACACCAGCACCTCCACCACCACCTACCTAGAGACTCAGACAAAAGGAGGGACCGAGTTTTCCTGATCCAGCCCAGGCCTTCCTGGGAAGCACTCCTCTTCCTCTCCATGTGACAGGAGCAGAGGCAGCCCCTTCCATAGCCACATCGCCAGCACGGGACAGAAGGTGAAGACTGTGTTTTCATTAAACTCTCCTTTATCAGTCGGTCACTTTTATAAGTTGAAAACATTTTTCCAAAGAAATAATACTAGACATGTTAGTTAGATGCCCAGATAAGCTCATCACTGAATAGTATGGCTAAAATACTATTTACATATAATAATGATACAAAAAAATAGCTGTGTGAATTCTAGCAGTAAAACAAAACATCCTATCTAATAAAAGAGTAATATGCAAATTGACCGTACCCCCACTATACCCACAAGCCACGCCCACCAGCCAATCAGGAGTGCGTATGCAAATTAACCCAACCAAGATGGCTGCGGCCACGGAGCAAGCAGGAGGCTTGGGTTTCCCCGGCAATGGAGGAAGCCAAGCTTCCCACACACCCTGGCCAGCCGTGGACTCCACTCAAGGCTACAAAGTTTCAATTATAGAAGATAAATAAATCCCAACAAAAATGACTGCGGCCACGGAGTGAGCAGGAGACTTGGGTTTCCCCGGCAATGGAGGAAGCCAAGCTTTTCGCCCGCCCTGGCCTGCCCTAGCCTCCGCTCAAGGCTACAAAGTTTCAATTATAGGAGATAAATAAATTCCAGATACCAGGGCCTCCACTTGGGTTGCAGGGGGGTGTGGCTGGCCTGCAAACCACCACAGGCCCCTCACCCAGGCCGCCCCATGCCCCAAGGGAACCCCCACCCTGATCTGGAACACCCTTCAGGGCAAACCAGCTGGCCCCCACCTGTGCACCAGGCCTCTATCCTATCTAATAAAAGAGTAATATGCAAATTGACCGTCACTCCAACACAGAAGATGGCTGCCCCTATGTGGACACAAGATGGCCACCACAAGATGGCCAGCAGGGGAGGGACCAGGTCTGCAAGGGAGGGCAGTTGGGGGCGATCAAGCCTGCAGGGGAGGGCAGTTAGGAGTGAGCAGGCCGGCAGAGGAGGGAAGTTGGGGGCGACCGGGCCTGCAGGGAAGGGCAGTTGAGGGGGGACCCAGGCCTGCAGGGGAGAGCAGTTGGGGGGGACCAGGCCTGCAGGGGAGGGCAGTTAGGGGTGACCATGCCTGCAGGGGAGGGCAGTTAGGGGCAATCGAGCTGGCAGGGGAGCAGTTAGGCATCTATCAGGCTGGCAGAGGAAGCGGTTAGGGGTGATCAGGCTGGCAGGCAGAAGCGGTTAGGGGCAATCAGGAAGGCAGGCAGGCGAGCAGTTGGGAGCCAGCAGTTCTGGATTGTGAGAGGGATGTCCGACTGCCCGTTTAGGCCCAATCCCAGGATTGGGCCTAAACGGGCAGTCGGACATCCCTCGAGGGGTCCCAGATTGGAGACGGTGCAGGCTGGGCTGAGGGACACACACACACCCCCATGCACGAATTTTGTGCACCAGGCCTCTAGTAGAAGAATAAAATTAAATAGTTTTTACATATCTCAAATTTTAGCCCTGGGAAAAGAACTGGTTCCTTAAAAGATGGGTATTTTTAGGGATTTCGAAAGGTACTCACTAGGACAGGACTGATAGCACTGATTCTTCGCACCGTCTTGTTTCATTCCCAAATGTCTGACTTTCCTTTCTGAAGGATACTTGGTGTCATGCTTATCTACTATGATTAGGGTTAACTTTTACTCCACAACCCAAGAGGGAACAGGACAGAAAGCGTATTTCCTGAGGTAACTAAGCAAAACAGGTAGGAGAGAAAGTGGATGGAAGAAGAGGGTTAAAAAGGATGGGGGTAAGATTTGAAGAACACCTGCCTGAGGGAGATCTGTATGAGCTATGACTGTAAGAGACAGAAACCAGCAAGTTCATGATACCCAGAACTGGAGTGGCAGGGAGGACACACTAATCATCACCTGACAGCTACCAAATGGGCTATCTGCCTGGGAAAACTTAGTTTAAAGCAAAATGGGATGGAGAAAATAGCAAATAGCCAGATCTGAGCTCACAACTCTTATCAAGCCCCAAGTCAAACCATTATTTTGCAGATGATGTTGGCATTCACAATGAATAGGTCTACAGAGCCTACCAGAAATGCTCACTCCCCGTTCTCTTGGCACTGGATGAACTGGAGAATACCTAGCTATCTAAAGAAAAGGAACCAGGGCCCTGGCTGAGTAGCTAAGTTGGTTGGAGCATTGTCCTAATATGCCAAAGTTGTGGGTTTGCTCCCCAGTCAGGGAACATACAAGAATCAACCAATGAATATATAAATAAGTGGAATAACAAATCTCTCTCTCTCTCTCTCTCTCTCTCTCTCTCTCTCTCTCTCTCTCAAATCAATAAATTTAAAAAAAAATAAAGAGCCCGGAGGATGTGGCTCAGTGGTTGAGCACTTACCCATGAACCAAGCGGTCCCCAGTTCAATTCCTGGTCAGAGTACATGTCCAGCTTGTGGGCTTGATCCCCAGTAGGGGGTTTGCAGGAGGCAGCCGATCAATGATGTTTCTCTCTCATAGATGTTTCTATATCTCTATCCCTCTCCCTTCCTCTCTATCTAAAAATCAATAAAAACCTATTTTTTAAAAATTAAAGAAAAGGAATCATCCCAGAATTCTATGTTACCAGGCAGAATCATGATGGAATTGAGGCTTATGGCATACAAAAAATGTGGAATGAGCATTGTAGTTTGTGTCACAGGGATTTAGGGACACATAAAAGTATTGCAGAATAGCAAAGAAGGCCCAGTGGAAAGTATAGAGTTGATTACATAACTCTTCTCCCCAGAACTATCCTATTCAGTTCCATGACTTTCTCTAGCAAGTTTCAGCAGCCCAAGAGGACATATCAATGGCGAGTTCAGGTCCTTATCCCTAACCTGCAGAAAAAGGTCGCTCTGCATTCATTTGGAGAAAGTTCTGCTGATTATGCCTGACAAAGACTACAGGGCAGCAAAAGATCTGGAGGCCGTCTTTGTCCAACTCATGCTGCACTGTTGGAAACCAATGCAAAACTTTATCTGGAAAGACAAAGTATAAACTAGGCAAGATTTGATTAAATCTCAGAATCATTTCAGAGGGGACAGGGAGGGATAACAAAGAAATATAGCTCTGCCTATCTGAGTATATATATTATGTGGGGGCTATGGTTTGCGTAGGCAGACGTGAAACCACTTTGCTTTTTCTTCAAGGAACTGCCTGTCATGAACACCAAGGGGGCATCTCTCAATCCTTTTGTCTACTTTTATTTCCTAGTTCCTGGTGATGGAATCCCGCAGATATGCCCCCTCCCTTGCTGGAACCAAATTATAACACCTTCAGGGCACACGACTTGGAACACAGCCATGCACAGAAGGAGTGATCAACAAATGCAGAAGTTGGACATGTTAGCAAACATTTACGGTTTCTGGAAATTGCAACTTCCAAGGGCCGTTTTCCACATGATGGGAAATCAAAGCCAGGTGAAGATCTTGGCTAAGTTTCCAAATATTTCTGGGTTTCCGAAGGCGGTGGAAGGTGGGCGGCAGAGTGTTCTGGAACTGAATCCACACAAGACCAAGCCTCCCACATCCCCAGGGTGACAGCGAACAGGTGTGGACTCAGAGCAAGCCCAGGGTGGACGACACAGTTACCCCGAGGTCATCCCTGTCAGAGAATGTCCACCATTTTGTTATCACATTTCATACTTTTCCGAAGTGACTATATATATTCATTTGATCTGTAGTGGGATCTGAGTAGCCTTCTGGTTTCACTGGTGAAACTCATGGGAATGGTTCTCTGCCTCTAGCCTATCTACTCTCGCCTCCATCCCCCAGGCTTACTTTCTGGGTTCCCATCTCCATCCATAGATTCCTATCTTCTTTATCATAAGGTCCCTTTTGACAAAAGGAAATTGAGACACAGAAATGTGCCTTGCGCAAGATCACACCACAAATTAGAAGTGCAGCAGGGATTAGAATCCAATTCTCCAAAGTCTAGTCAGTCCAGCACTCTTTCCAACTGACCACAATACCTCTGTTGTAGGAGAAACATCTGCCCTAGAACACCAAGGCCAAGAATCAAAACAGTTTATCTGCATGTCTTCTTAAGCAAAACAACACTGCCAGAATGTTTGGCAGAGACTAAGTAAATATTTCATCTGTGATCTACGCTGGAGGGGAAGACTACAGGGGAGAGGCAGGCAGCACACAGGGAAACTGAAGAGAAGACCACTGCAAAGGCCAGCAGATGGTGACAAAAGAGGAAAAATATAATCTTAAACTAAGGACAAGCTAGGGGCTTACTTGTTGAGGCTTAAAAAGAGGATCCTAGATCTAAGTGTGAATGTGAACAGACTGCCATCTGAGAGCTGACCAAACAGAAGCCAGAAGAAAATGCTAAATTATCTAGTGATGTAGACAGGAATCCGTGAGTATGCGATGGGGATGCCTGGGAACCAAGGAGGGGGCAGTGGGCTAGAGGCAGAGAACCACAGGCACAGAACATCACTGGTAGAACTGGAAGGGAATTCCAGGGACCCAAACAAGGGTCTTCCCCTTGGAAAAGCACTGAGATCGGTCAGCTGGACGAAGGCTGAGGGACAGAAGAAATTAGGTCCACTGGTTTTAAAAAATCCTACCTGAATTATCCCAGAGAGAACCCTTCCAAAGAGTATGAGAGCTATGAAGAGAGTGGAAAAGTTATTACCATCAAGTAAACGTCACCTGAGCTTTCCAGTGACCTTTAAGAAAGAAATGGCACCCGGCCGTCATGGCTCAGTGGTTGAACATCGACCTATGAACCAGGAGGTCACAGTTTGATTCCCAGTCAGGGCTCATTTCTGGGTTGCGGGCTCAATCCCCTGTGTGGGGCGTGCAGGAGGCAGGTGATATATGATTTTCTCTCATCATTGATATTTCTATCTCTTTCTCCCTCTCCCTTCCTCTCTGAAATCAATAAAAACATTTTTTTTTTTCTAAAGAAAGAAATGGCTTCAAAAGACAGACATGGTCACTTGATTGTATCAGAGGCTCTGATATCATGGCTGTTCAAATGAACAAGAAAAACAAAGAGGTCTGAGGCAGGCCTAGGGGCAAAAAGGTTTCCTCTTGTAGATGGAATAAGCCATAGTCTTAGAGCGCATTCGTGAAGTCAGCCTCAAAGAGGGTTGGAGCAGGCTGACACTGTGAACAAGGATGATGTAACTCCCCACAGGGCCCGCCTGGCCCAGCTCTCCTCCCCACGCGAAGCCTACTGTAGTTGGGGGAAAGGGAAGGAAAAGACCTGGAGCTCTTACCCTCAAAGGGGTTACATTCTACTTGAGCAGCCAAGACACAGATTCCAAAGAACAAGGAAACCCTGCACCAACACTGAGCTTCACAGCACCAACAAGCAGTCCAGCCTCTGGGCTTGGACGACTTTTCCTTTTCGTAGGGGAGAGTTCTAACAACGAAGGCAGTGACAGGCAAATGAGAAAGGGTCTATCAGTCACAGAATTCAGCAAAAGGGAATCTTGGGAGACAGATGAATTGCTTCCTGATTGTGAACTGATCCACTCACTAGGCAAAGTCTACGAAGACAAGAAGTTAAGCCAAGGAAAGTATGAGGAGAGGAGAGTGTAGGAGAGGGGAAGGGAAGGGCAAAGAGGGGAGAGGAGGAGAGGAGAAGGCAGCTCTTCCCCAGGTAGAAAAGTTGAGAAAGCAGAAAAAGGGAAGAAGTGACCTCCGTGGAAGCAGGGAAGTCCCCCGCTCAAGGCCTCATTTGTAATCAAAAGCAGAAAGGACCAAACTAATGTAAACAGGCCCTGGAAGCTAATGTGCCCTTCTCCAGAGAGGCCAAAACACACACTTCCCCCAGCATGGCTCTGGAAATGCAGAAGGCTCCCTTAGACAAGAGAGGCAGGCTAGGGGAGCTGGGAAATTCTCAAGCTGCATTTAGGCTTTTTTTTTTTTTTTTCCTGTCCCCAGGCACTCAGAACCTTCAGAGCACGCAGACCAAGTAGAAGGTGAAGCTAAGATTTTGCTGCTAGGAGGAAAATGCAGTTTGCCCAACGTTCCCACAAAAGAGACTCAGAAGAAAATAACCAGGCAGCAGGACCATCCCCCAAATCGGAGCACCTAGGCACAGTCCTGAGGGCTTCCCACACCCCTCCTTAGCACCAATGCAATAAACAGCTGCCCTGCGGAAAACAATGGGCCTTTGTCTGTGCCTTTGCCTTCAGATGACCTTGGAGACCCAAACAGGACAATTCCTTTGGAGGAATGGTTCTCTTAAATACTGGTCCAGAACATGACAAAAGTTCTTTTAGCATCTACAGCATCCCTCTCAACTAAATTTCTACCTGCTCCCTATTGGGCAGAGAGGGTCCCGTGCATCCCTCGCCGCCACCTGCATAAGACCCAGCCACAGACAGGTCCCTGGGCCCTCTTCCCGGAGCCGTCATCAGTGGGACACCAGAGCGGCTACTCCTGCTTTCTCCTTGGCCTGGCCACAGAAATGCAAGCCGAAGAAGGGTGCTTTCTCCCCTCTTCTCCCTTCACCAAAATGTCCCACAATGAGGAAATTACACAGGTTGGTGATACTGTTTTCATCAACATACCTGTCAAAATGGACTGTCAACAGTAATGGTGATTAAAAAAATAAAGTATGAAACAAGCCGGACAGTCCAGCTTTTCCTAACATTGCACTAACAAATAAAAATTCCCAGATTGACAAGCATGGCAATAAATTGTATGTTGCACTTCTTCTTGAATCTAAATATTTTAAATCTTACCTAATTTTGTAATAGATGAGTATAACATGCTTTCTTGGAAAGGGCTGTCCTGCTATCCTATTTATTTGTTTGTTTTTCATTTACTTTATTCTGGTTTTGAAGTTTCCTTTCTTATATGATGTGAAGATAATAGTTTTGGAGTTTTTGTTTATTTTTCATCTCCTTCCTTAGAAAAAGTTTTAAAATCTGGGGATCCTATGTGGACTCAAAAAACAGCCCTAGGTGGTTTGGCTCAGTGGATAGAGTATATGCCCGAAGACTGAAGGGTCACGGGTTCAATTCCGATCAAGGGCACATATTGTACCTCATTTGCAGGCTTGATCCCAGGGAGGTAACCAATTAATGTGTCTCTCTCATGTAGATGTTTCTCTCTTTCTCTGCCTGTCACCCTCCCTTCCACTCTCTTAAAAAAAAATAAAAAAAATCAATGAATGGAAAAATGGCCTCGGGTGAGGATTAACAACAACAAAAAAACATAAACAAACAAAAACTGTGTTTTGACACTGGGCAGCTGGGTCAGTTGATTGGAGTGTCCTCCCATATACCAGAAGGTTGTGGATTCCATTCCCAGTCAGGGCACATATTTAGGTTGTGGGTTCAATCCCCAGTCAGGTTACATATAGGAGGCAACCAATTACTGTTTCTCTCTCACATTGATGGTTCTCTCTCTCTCCCTTCCTCTCTCTTTAAAAATCAATCAACAGAAACATGTCCTCGAGTAAGGATTAACAAACAAACAAACAAACAAAAGAAACTGTGTTTTGTGAAATCCCAGATCCCTATAGTGTGCTAGGTTTCTCCCATTTTCCATCACAGAGATAACTGGCAATAAATAAATTCAGGAGCCACTTCCTCCAAACCACCATTGCCAAGGACCAGATGCGTCAGCACAAAATCCCCTTCCACGAGACAGAGACAGTCTGAAGAACTCTGAGTATCTTCCCCTCAATTCCCTTCTCTTAGCCAGCATTACTCCTCTCCGTAAATTCCTTCAAATAAGGCATACTTGGCGTTTTTCAGAACAGTTAGCTAGTTACCATGAGTTTCCTAATCCAATCCCGAATATCACTCATTTTATTTTTCTTTTTTTTTAATGTTTTTGTTTTGTTTTAATTGATTTTTAAAGAGAGAGGAAAGGAGAGGGAGAGAGAAAAAAACATCATAGATCGGCTGCCTCCTGCACACCCCCTACTGGGGATCTAGCCCACAAACCAGGCATGTGCCTTGACCAGGAATCAAACTGGTGACCTCTTGGTTCCTGGGTCAATACTCAACCATTGAGCCACACCAGCCAGACTATGACTAATTTTCCATTATTTCAGCACAAGGAGGCATCACCATGTATTGGGCAGGGCTTTGGAATCCAATGAACCTGGGTTCAAATTCTGCACCTTGGACAAGTCACTTGATTTCTCTGAATCATGATTTCCTCCTCTTTGAGACAACTAGTGAGATTTATGAAAGCAGTGAATGGCACATAGTAGGTCTCCTGTATTGACTCAGTATTTCCCTGAAAACATTCTCTACTGTTGTCCCCCAAGAACTAGGCTTTTCTAAAACATTTTAAAAACAGAGCTGGATATTATGAAACCAACAAGTTACCAGTCATGAACCTTACCTTGCCTTACTTGTCACGTCCCCATGCCTGTCCTCAATTCCTTTCCAGGCTCTCCTAGGAAAGGCCCAGGATATCTATTTCATGGCACAAACCTCCCAGTTCGCCCTCCCAAGTGCCTGTAAGAATAAACTAGGAGGTGGCGCAGGGTTCTCTAAGGACAAGGCTGCCAGTGTCATCCTGGAAAATATAAGTGGAAAAATCTCTCATCTCACCAACTCGTGTTTCTGTGTGGTATCAAATCAACCCCTTGACGGTTGCCTTTTGAAGTTCCTTCAATCTGCTCTACGCAAACACTGAATTACGGCTCTACCGCACTTTGCTGAAAAAATGTTACAAATAGGCAAAAAAAAAAAAAAAAAAAAGCAATCAATTTTTTAGGACTACCCGGTCTTATTTTACAGCTGTGGGCCTCAACCGAGCATGTGGCCAGTGTGTGGGGAGAACCCCTGGACTCCAGCACTAACCTCAGACTGCTACTAAGGTACAAAACCTGTCAGAGGCACTGATCCTTGCTGGGCCTCATTATTCTCCCCTAGCAGAATGCAGAGTCTCTACATTTGTAAGAATGTCCGGATTATTCATATGGAAAACATCACTGGGAAGGAAGCACCACTAATGGGTAGCTCTCCTCGCTATCTCATGCCTGGCCCTTGGCAAGAGAACACTTCACCGACATCCACCACCATCACCTCTCCTTTCTGGGCCATCGAAGTGCACTGTCAGGCTGGCTGTACATCACCATCCTGCTCATGCCACTCCTGCCATCTCCCCCAAAGTTCTCCGTGTTCTTTTATACCTCTAGACCTTCGGCATATACTGTTCCCTCTTCCTGGAATGCCTTTCCATCTCTATTTTGCTGAGCCAACTCCAACTGTCCCTCAAGAATCAGCTCCCACAGTATCTCCCCTGGTTGCTTTTCCTGACTCTGGGGCTTCCTGTGCATCTTCTCCTCATTATTCTCCCCTTTCTTCTGGCCAAGCACCTGTATCCATATCCTATTGAAAATGAATTTAACAAAACAAGCGCTGCTCCCCATACATTTAAGTTAACATTTAAATACCTGTATCATAAACAGTAGTAGAGATACACTTCCTGGAATATTT